>NC_083631.1:9737516-9840016 GCF_963584025.1 Labrus mixtus
GGACTCTGATAATGAACCTTGGGAATGTTTGTATCCACGACCCTTTTTCCCTCACACCCATCCTGCCTGGAAAATACAAGGGCGGGGGATGACAAAGATTTTCTTGTACCCAAGGACGCATATTCCATGGTGTGTGTGTGTGTGTGTGTGTGTGTGTGTGTGTGTGTGTGTGTGTGTGTGTGTGTGTGTGTGTGCATATGTGTGTGACCTTGTACATTTACTTCTTGGATAATGTTAGCACACACGGGCCTTTTCCCAGCTCTAAATCCCACATTGAAACGGTTTTACGCACACGATGGTCGTGCGTAAAAGTGTCAAAACAAACGTACAGTGATATGAAATGTTTCCTTTCCAACAACAAAAAGAGAGGCAATAAAAGCCTTCTAGGATGAAATGTGAAATTCCCTTCTCAACTTGATAGTTATATATTTTCCGTGTGATCCAGAGGGACGGAAAACATTTGAGTCAAATCAGTTTCACACCTTCAAAAACCGCGTAAACAACCAACATCTGCTGCCCTGCGCCTGATCATCAGTGAAGGCATCACTCAAAACTCCAACTAGACCTTATTAAAGTTTGAGAAATAAGAACCTCACACACGTACACACACACAACCACTGTAAGGAGGTTAACCACTCCGTTTGCTTCCAGATATTTTCATACACATCTGAGTGCCAGCGCGCCATCATTACGCACGCACCGCAGCCACGGACACGTCCATTGGGGACTATACACAAAGTACACACGACTTCGATCGTGCACACACGTTACATCTCACTCAGTCGGTGACGCCAGCATCGTCGCGAGGTCCCTGCCATGCAGCCACAACATCACATCTCAAATATCTCAAATACACCGGCGCGCGTTAATACAGCAGCAGCGCAGAGAGAGTGAGTGACATGGTAATTACACAGCTCCCTCTCTCTCTCCCTTTACCACCCTCGCCCCCTCCCCTCTCTACTTAGCCCCCACTTATAGGCAGCCTTCAAACACTACTTACTGTGCGTCCAGGCTCAGTCTCTCCACCGGGTTTTCCCAGCGTCCACAGCGGCGCAGACCGGAGCTCCCGGGCTCCGCGTGTGAACCGGAGCAGGAACAGCGGCCGGTAGTAGTGGCCTGCTCTCTCTCTCTCACCCACACACACTCCCTCCCTCTCCCGCTCTGTCTCTACTTTACTGACCCCTTTAGGATCCCCGCGAAGCCGTTAAACCGTCACTTGCTTTCTAGAATGTGAAATATATAGTACACTGTCAACTCCCCAAAACCATAAAACTAACTTTATGGACCCCACGTGACCAGAGCAGAGCCAGTGAGAGGTATCAGTCTGAGGCAGGCCTGAGCTTTACGATCAACGTGGAGATAAAAACCCTCATCCGTTTGACATGTAAATGTCAAAGCTGCCTTCTTTTTTATAGTTTGGCCCAAAGCAGAAGGGGGTTAGCTTTAAAAAAAAAAAAATATCTCAACACACACACACACACACACACACACACACACTTAGACACACACACAGAGGAGGCAGGAGATGTGTCCAGATGAGGCTCGGAGCAGGACCTTGTTTCCCCGCTATCAGCTCAGAAAAAGAGCCGTTTGAGAGCAGAGAATCTGCAGCAGCATCAGCCGGTGAGTTTAAAAGTTCAGCTGCTTGTTTACAGTTGGAAACTGGGCGAAGGTAACTTAATTTGGCCGGGAGCGGCCTCCGTTAGGGCGGAAAGGGAGGTCGTTTAGAGAAAAGTGACCAATTTGTCTTTTCAGACTCGGCCAGCAGAGATGGAAATTGGCCTGTGTGCATCTGTTCTGTGTGAGTTTAATGCAGCTTGTTCGGTGATTGGTGAGCTGCAGGAGGAGGTTGTCGCCTTGGAAATGTGGAAAAGTGAGGCCTGGAAACCTGAAGACAGGCCTCCGGTTTGCGCTTTACGCACGGTGCAGCTCGGTGTAACCACCTTGAATCATTTGGTTGTGCTGAAAGCGTTCTGCTGTTAAAATGTCCTTAAATGTGGCTCAGACATGTGCACAAGAAGGTTTTATGGACGGTTGTGGACGTTATAAGAAAGTTAGTTTTCTACTTTGATTTGTCAGACAATACGTTTAAAAAAAACATGACTATTTTTTTTTTTAGTCAGATTGATTTCTGTTATTTGACTTCCAGCAGAATTTGGTTCATGTTTGTAGTTAATTTAGATATTCACAAGAGGTTTTAAATGTTCCCTATTTATTGATCTAATCAGGAGTTTGTTGACAAGCTGAAGATTCTGCTCAACTTTTGGCACGTGTGTGTGTTTGTTTGATGCACGAGCAGCTGGTGAAGTCTCTTTTTTTAATGAGTATTGGAAACTTTATTATTGTTTTTTTTACTCCAAGTTACAAACAAATACAAAAAGCTCATTGGCAGAAAGCTCACAGGCCTCACAGGACGGTAGCCATTTCCATCACATGCTCTCTCACACACTCTCTCTCTCTCTCTCTCTCTCACACACACACACACACACACACACTCTGCAACTACAGATAGCCAAATGGTCACATTTAAAAATGTCAATACATATCTATTTACATCCTTTCTGCAACATGGATTCAATAATTACAATAATAACAATATACAGTTACACTTTTTTTATGAATAATAGAGCTTTACACAACATTATTGATGGATACTAAGGGCTGTGTTTGACAACACAAACACACACACACACACACACACACACACACTCACACACTCTCACACACACACACACACACACACACACACACACACACACACACACACACACACACACACAGAGGGAGAAAGATTGGTTGGGAGGTAAATATCAGATTAAGGGGGACTCGGACTAATACGCTATACTCGCGTTATTGGCTGTAAATAAGTTACAATAAGAGCACTCATGCTAACTTTTCAAATACGAGACATATAAAACGATACTTAGACATCAAACAACAGGTAGTAGGTAGGATGTAGGTAGTTAGGTAGCATTATTCATCCTCTCCTTCAGACACTTCTTTTTTTAAAACGACGACAACAAACAGGAACACTACTTTGTTTTGTTTTTGTACCACAGTCATTATTTTTTATGTTGCTCTGAAACATCAAAGACCAACAACATGCCGACAAATAAAAAGTGCTGCGCTGCTGTACAGTACTCAGGGAGTGTTTTTAAAATCTAGATTTGGAATCTGCTTGTTTTACATGTTTTCTTCATCACCGTCTCCTCGCGCTCCTCTCTCCACGCGCTTCGTCTCTTCAAGTTTCTTTTAGTTTTGTGTCTTTTGAAGCCTGCACGTGCTTCCCAAAGAGATGGACGGAGGATTTTTTTTTTTTTTGTTGTAATATATTTTTTCAGGGTTGGAAGGCGCTGCCGGCCGAGGAGAGGCTCATGCTTTTCAATTTGTTGTCCTTCTTCCACTTCATCCTCCGGTTCTGGAACCAGATCTTGATCTGCCGCTCCGTGAGGCAGAGCGCGTGCGCGATTTCGATCCTTCGTCGTCTCGTGAGGTACCGGTTAAAGTGGAACTCTTTCTCCAGCTCGAGCGTCTGGTAGCGGGTGTACGCCGTCCGCGCCCGTTTTCCGTCCGGGCCCGTCATATCTGAGGGTTTGGAGCGAACAGAAGGCTGTTAGGGGTGGGGGGTGGGGGGGGAGTGTTTGGGTGCACAGAAACAGCTGATTATTTAGAATTTAAAATACACAGTTAGTGTTAAATAAATATAAAAAAACATCCTAAATTAAATATAAACGGAACCACCAGCAATGACCTAAACGCATGTTGGATCAGCCCTCTTTGACGCACATTACGCACTGCAGAGCGGTGTGTTTATTCTACATGCTGCATTGTAATCTAGTAAATTGTAGCTACAGGTGTTTATATTTTCTGTCTTCACTCTCTCTTCCACCACACACAAATAAAATGCTGTTTTCACCCATAGTGCCATCACAACCAACGTGCGTAAAGGCGCAACAAAAGCTCAGCCCCTGATTCTGACAGCCCTCTTTCTCCACACATTTTATTTCCACTCCACAGCCTGCGCTAAAAGATTTGCTTTTATTTGTCACATTACTGTTTTCTTTTTTAACCTCCCCTCTTCATCGTCACCCTCTCAATCCCCCCCTTTTCATTCCCCCCAGCTCCCTTCAGGGTTTTATTGCCCCGTCCTCTGCCTCACCTCCCTAATAAAGTTCCCACACGTAATAAAGCTTCACTTTTCAAAGGAGCAGCAGCCTCCAAAGCCTTCCTGGCCTCCTCTTTCTATTTTTTCTTTTCCCACCCGGCTCTGTCTGAGCTGCTCAGCCTGTTGGTCTCTGCTGCCCGGCTCTCCTCTCCCCTGACAGATTTATGGCGCTTTTGTGGAATTTGTTAAAATAAAAAAAAAAAAGGGGGGGGGGGGGGGGGGGAAGAGAGAGGGACAGAGGGGGCAAACCATCCGGCGTCCCTTGCTTCTACAGGAGGGAAATGCAAAACAAAAAACAGCCTGATGCTCTGACACGACACGATAACTCCAACAGGCTGTGCAGCTGTCTGTTATTTCATTTCTGATTTTCCAACACGTGAAATAAATATCTGAATAATTTTATCTTGATGAGAACAAAATAAAACAGAGTCATTGAGTTCACTGGGAGGCTCAAACACCCTGCTGACTGATTTCTGACAGTCTCATGAAAATATTAAACTGACGCAGTGGAAAAATGCTCGACGGGCTGCGGACAACAACGAGAACCTGTTAGTGTGTGTGTGTGTGTGTGTGTGTGTGTGTGTGTGTGTGTGTGTGTGTTTGTGTCAGCAATTTTCTTAACTCAAATCAAAGCAGCAGCGAATTGTAGTGTGTGTACAAACATAAAAAGAGGCACAGAGCACTAAACTGTCACCCCCCCCATGTGTCCAAACATACAGGACTCAGCGTTCTGTATGAAACAGATAATGAGGAGCAGCATGTACCATGGTTAATGTGCAGCTTTCTCATCCAGGGAAATATCTGAGGAGAAGCCTCGCTGCCCGCCGTGCTGCCCGCGCCTGCTCCCGCCGGGCCGCCCTCCTGCTTCTGCCTGCTCCTGGGTGGTTGGTTGCTGCCGTGCCCGGTGTCCCGGTTGTGCTGCAGCTCCTCGGGCTCTGGCGACGCGTCATCCAGCTCCGTGAAACGCCGCGTCGAGCCGCCGCCGCCGCCCGAGGAGGAGGCGGAGGACAGGTTCGGTGAGCTGAGGTTAGCGCTTCCTGGTTGCTCGGAGCGGGGAGACGAGTTCTGTCCACCCAGCTTGGAGTCTTCACTGCCGGGTAACAGGAGGGAGTCTGCCGCAGAGGCGAGGGAGCAGCTGGACGGCTGTCTGAAGCTCCTCTCCGGGGCGGAGGAGCCGAAACCCAGGGAGTCCCCTACGACCGAGCCGCCCCCGAAGTGTCCTCCGGTGTTGGCGCCTCCGCTGCTCCCCCCTCCCCGGTTGGTGACGGTCAGGTCCATGCCATTGTAGCTGTAGCCGTAAGAGCCCGTCGCATGGTGCATGGTGGCGGAGGAAGAGTCCCTGTACGTCCCGCCGTTCATTGCGCCGCTGCTGGCTCCATAATTCAGCAGCTGATAGTCGGGGCCATTTGGGTAGCGCCCCGAGAACGAGTTTACAAAGTACGAGCTCATTTAGGTTGTTTTAGAGAGTTGCAGCTCACAGCTGAGGATAAGGGGCGCTTGATTTGTTAGATTTCTCTTGGTCGTTATAACGCGGGTACTTTCAACGATTTATGATGTATTAGTGAATTATGGCGTTGCACTGTACTTCGTTTTTAGCTATGTATGCGCCGTCCAAATATGGGGGTGGGGTGGTGTGTGTGTTGGATTGAGGGGTGTGTGAGTGTGTGTGTGATGGGGGAGGTGAGGGGTGAGGTGAGGGAGGAGAGAGAGAGAGACGGAGAGAAGGAGGGGGGGTGGTCACGTGCTTTTGTTGACCAGTCGTAAATTCTCGCCGATGACTTTGGAGAGGTAATTCATGCTCTGAGGTTTCTAATGATGAAGGGGTGGGCGGGGGAAGCTCTCTCTCTCGCTCTCTTTCTCCTCCCCCTCTCGCTCTCTCACCCGTTTGTTCTGCTGCTGGAGGTGCCGGGGGTGAGCTCAGAGCGCCACCTACTGCAGACATAATTTATTGCACTGATTAAAAAAGAAAGATAGACTCAGAGAAAGTCGACAGAAAAAAAGTCTCAGAGATCTGTTATAAAATATTCTCCCTCTCTCTCTCTCTGCGAGTGTGAATGTCTCTCATCACTCAGGCCTGTTCATTGACCTTCTCTGAGGCTGGAAATGAGAAACCTGTGACCATAAATAATGATAAATAACCCCTAAATATTCAGCTCGTCACAAAAGACGATAATAATATCTCTGCTCCTTCAGCTGAGAGTTCAGGGTTTTCTTTTGCAACTCAGCCAACAAGAAAAAGTAACAAGTACAATAATAAAAATAATATTTAAAATAATGATATAATCATTATAACAACAACAACAACAACAACAAGTGGTGTCCGGAACGTCATAAATATGAAGAAACTCTCACTGTGCCATATTTGGCACATCACTGCGTCATTACGCACGCCTGTGGCACAGCTGTGACCAGATGTAGTTACGCAATCATGGCACGTGAACTGTCCTCTCTAACAATCAACAGACCAGAGGCTTCAATCACTTCTTCACTTTAACAATCTCATTTAAATTCATCTCAATTATTTAACTTTAATATTTACATCAATCCCATCATTTTTTGTACTTTCTCTTGTCATGTGAGACCCTCTGCAGAATGATTATTCCCTCTCAGACATGTTCAGAGCCAGACATGATGACAGCTAACTGTCACAACACCAACTTAAACACACACACACACACACACACACACACACACACACACACACACACACACACACACACACACACACACACACACATACACACAGAAATATTCACGTAAACAGTCAGACTCTTGTCAGATTTGACCTACTGTTCTTCTCTCTCTCTCTCTCTCTCTCCCTCTCTCTCTCTGTGCACTCTCTCCCTCTCTCTCTCTCTCTCTCTCCCTCTCTCTCTCCCTCTCTCTCTGTGCACTCTCTCCCTCTCTCTCTCCCTCTCTCTCTCTGTGCACTCTCTCCCTCTCTCTCTCCCTCTCTCTCTCTGTGCACTCTCTCTCTCTCTCCCTCTCTCTCTGTGCACTCTCTCCCTCTCTCTCTCTCCCTCTCTCTCTCTGTGCACTCTCTCTCTCTCTCTCTCCCTCTCTCTCTGTGCACTCTCTCCCTCTCTCTCTGTCCCTCTCTCCCTCTGTGCACTCTCTCTCTCTCTATCTGTGCACTCTCTCTCTCTCGCTGTGCACTCTCTCTCTCTCTCTCTGTGCACTCTCTCTCTCTCCCCCTCTCTCTCTCTCTCTCTCTTCCCCTCCAGCTGCAGAGGAGGAATGTTAAACCTGATCTGTGACGTCCACACTGGATGGAAATCTGCTGATTTATGATTTGTTGATTCCCGGCTCGGGATGCATTTCAGCCGGGGTGCCTCTGAGAGTGTGAGTGAGTGTGTGTGTGAGTGAGTGTGTGTGTGTTGCAGTAGCCCTCACTGTGCAATCGGGTGTGCATGTTTCATTTTGACACACACTCGTGTTCATGCACACAGGCTCAAACGTGGGACAGATGAAGAGTTCCAGATTTGTGTGTGTGAAATGATACAAATGAATGCACTCTGTGGGGAGTGTGTGTGTGTGTGTGTGTGTGTGTGTGTGTGTGTGTGTGTGTGTAGTGTCAGGCCACATTTCAGACACTCAGCTGCTCTCACACTGAGTCTACAACACAAACCAGCAGTTTGGAATGGAAATCATCTCGACTGAGTCGAGTGTCCAGGCGGGTTAGAACAACTGGAACAGGCTGAAAGTAACAAACGGAGATCAGGTTTATTATCTTACACTCTGCAGGTTTGATATCCACACTAAATCAGCTCTCGGCCTGAATGTTAGCGCGGGCCAAAGTGTGCGAGGAATGGCCTGCAGGCTGCAGAAACGATGAGGAGGAGGCAGAGACCCAGTTGGCACAGAGCTCTGGACATACTCCTCTCGATATATTTAGATTTCCACCATCACACTGAATATTTGTACCATGAACCGGCCTGCAGTCCAAACTAAAACCTCTGTTTCACACGAGTGGAAACAATGTCCATCATTTTCTTAGATTGAATAAAGATTTAAAAAGTGAAGAAGAACATTTGCCTTTGTAAAAACGACTTCAAGTCTTGCACACTGTTTGAAATCTAACTCGTCATGTTAAAGTTTGCACATGAATCCCTCTTAGCAGAGAAACGAGCTCCACCTGCAGACACATTCTAAATCTGCTTCAAACAGTTTATGGATAAAATCATCGAGATAAACGGCAGACATTGTCACATATAGTTTGCACAAATGTGCGCTCACTTTGTTGTCATCTGCAGAGTGCTTAGATCCTCGTTTGGAGCTGCATACAGATGTTTAAAAGCCTCCACTTTCAGACTATTCCATATTTCAACTCAAATCCAAACATGTCTTCTCCAGCAGTCTGAATCATCTCAGAACGTCAGAGAGTTACTAAAGCAGATTTTATAAAGTCTAGAAAACTTTGTATTTGCAGAAACAAAAAGTTGAAATGGAGAAAATAAAGATCCCAAACTTCCTGTGACAAAATATAACAAACACAGTAAGAGTGTAAATCAGTGCTGAGGGTCAGAGTGAGACATGTTACAGTTATGATTACTGCAGGTTTCATGTCCAGAAGATAGGATCTGAAGTTGACTTTATCTCTGTTCTTGTTTGTGAACATTTCACTTAAACACAGTGGTGCTATGTCACATTACATGTTGACTGACTGACTCTCCGAAGCTCAGACTGAATCTTTTTATTTCCTCATTGACTCACTGACAGGCCGAGCTGCAGGCTGCAAACCATCCAAACTTCATATTCTTAATTCAACACACTTTACTCAGGACAACAAGTGAATGTATCCAGCATGCAGAAATCAAATATTAGATACTGGTAGCATTCTGCTCACAAACTAAATGTTAGACTTTTATAGATTATGAGTCATGTTACTGATTGTATTATATTTTATATTAATAACTAAACCTCACAGGCTGCATGTTGTGTTGAGGATATTCTCTCAGTGCAGTCCTCATAAATCTGCCTATTTTAAATATGTAATAATATTAAGAGGAGTTTCACATTTGTAGCTTTGAATGAACCAAATTGATGTTTCCAAATGTTCAGATTAGTGGAGTCTGTTAAAATGAGAGCTTCTAATTATAAAAGTATTTTCTTCTTTTTAAAGCCGTTTTGTAAAGTGTAATCTTGAATGTTGCAGCGCCATCATTAGGACAAAAAGATAAATAAGATGTGTTTATCTTTATTTTGGAGAGTTTTGTTTGTACACTTTAACAGCAGAAATAGAAAAGAAGATTAAAACAGACGAGTCTAAAATCAGAAGTTTGTCTCCATGTTCAGTGAAAAGAGGTTTGTTGTTGTGTTGTGATTGTTGTCGTAATTAAACGTGTTTGTGTTTATCATTACTCTGATCATTATTTTAAGGAGAAAGCGTTTATGTGTTGAGGGCGCGTGCATATATCTGAGATCCCGAGAGAGAGATCATGGGGCCCGCGCCGGTCACCCAGAGGACACGCAGAGTTCAAAGGGTCACGAGGACATTGTCCACTTTGTCTGGGTGAAGTGTGTGTGTGTGTGTGTGTGTGTGTGTGTGTGTGTGTGTGTGTGTGTGTGTGTGTGTGTGTGTGTGTGTGTGACCTGTAAGGCTGGCCGGCTCGAGGACAGGTCAACTTTCTCTCTCTCTCTCTCTCTCTCTCTCTCTCTCTCTCCTTCTGGTCATCAATTAGTTCAACCCGCCATCAGCAGCAGCTCGCGCCCCGTGTCACTTCCCCACAGAGTGCAACAGCTCGTGCGCTCACTCTGCTTCGGCCTCGCGGACTCAAATCGTAAAATATAGATCCCTGAATCATCAATAAATAAATACATTAAAAACAACCTCATTCATCTCTTTACATTTTATTGACGTTTCTCAGGTAGTTTACGTAATTACGTGACAAAAAACACGAACATAAACAAACAATGTAAAAATCCATAAAATAAACAAATAAACACTTTCCTGAACGCTTTAGGTAGTTTGGAGAATAACATCAGTAGGTTTACAACCCCCCCACCCCACCCCACCCCCAACCCTCTATACTGGAAAAGTCAAACAGCTGGAAGGTTAAATTACCCCCTAATACCCCCCCCTCCCCCCCCAAAATGTACATTATCTCCACCGTGCACGGTGTTTTTTTCCTATACAGTTTAAATATGAACACAGTATGACACAGGCCTACACACACTTCTCTAAGAGCTTTGTCCTCCCACATTATGCGTGTGCGTGTGTGTGTGTGTGTGTGTGTGTGTGTGTGTGTGTGTGTGTGTGTTTGCACGTTACTTAAAGGTATAATTAATACACACACACACAGCACGTTACAAAATAAGAAAATAAAAATATTGAGGCGGGAAGAAACAAAAAACAAGTGCCTGCAGAGAAAGTACATTGAATGAAATAATAATCATAAGAAGAAGAAGGTAGAATATGAAGTTAGGTAGTTTCTTTTTGGAATGCAACAAGAAAATGTCTCAGATTGATTTCTTCGATATTTAAAGACATTTTGGATGTTTGATCTCGTCCCTTTAACACCTTCCTTTAGTTTTTTAAGATCTGATTTTTGTTTTCGGCTCCTTCTGGAGAGTCTTTCTCTTCGGCTCTGATGACCTACAGATACATCGTGTGGCAGGAGGTGATATAAGAACGAATCTTCCTCTCCTTCTCTCCTCCATGTTTCTGCTCCGGTACAAAAATTAAATAAAATCAAAGGTTTTCTCCCAGAGTTTTCACACCAGACAAACGTCCGGACAAACTTTAAGATGTGGAGGTGAACGGATACACCAGCAAGTCTTTTCTTCCACCTTCCTCTTCCGGTTCTTTATTTTTTATTCTGTCTTCATTCGTCAGTCCGTTTCTCCTCTTCCTCCACTCCGTTCACCGTGGAGGAGGAGGACGAGGAGGAGGACGACGAGGAGGAGTTGATGAGCTTGTTCTCCTTCTTCCACTTCATCCTCCGGTTCTGGAACCAGATCTTGATCTGCCGCTCCGTGAGGCAGAGCGCGTGCGCGATCTCGATCCTTCTCCGTCTCGTGAGGTACCGGTTGAAGTGGAACTCCTTCTCGAGCTCGAGGGTCTGATAGCGCGTGTACGTCTGACGCCCGCGCCTCCCGGGACTGCCGAAGGTCCCTGAGAGAAGAAGAAGAGAGTATGAGGGTTCATCTGAAACTGGAACTTCACTCCATCTTTTAATATTTAGGTTTCTTTAAATTCCCCACAGAGAAATTAAATAAAGTTAAATAAAAAAAACTCCAGCTTTCTAAAAGAAGAAGATTTTTGCCGGAAGTGAAGTCTCACTATGAAGCTTTATTTATTTATTTAAATGTTTATTTCAGACAGATAATACAGATTCATTTTAATAGAAGGCAAAGCATGAAAAGATGACGCGGAACTAAATCAAAACGTCATTAAACCTCTTTAAATATCTGAATAATCTATAATAATAATAATAATAATAATAATAATAAGTCTTCAGAGCTCTATGATCCTCACTGACAGTTTATATTTTTTTGCCCCCGGTTGTAAACAAATCGCCATGTTGTCAGTTTAGCAGCTTCAGTTTCTTTATCGACCCGTGAGAGCAAACCGCACATATCTACATCTCACAAATCCATAAATAAAAAACGTCAGATGAAGCAGATTATGGAGGAGCTCTCGGGGCTTTTTTTTGTGTGCCACTCTGTTCCTTCTCCAGCCTCCATTTCAATCCTCAGCCTGTCATTTAAAGGTTTGATTCTCTGTTTCCACCTCATCTGTCTGAAGAGTCCTGCAGCTCTGCGTCACCCGGGACAAACTCAGCCGGCTTTAAAACAGCACATTTATCCTTTAATTAAAAAAACAGGCATTATAAAAGGCCGGCCTCGTGCTTTAATAAATCAGTACACGCGCTGACCCTGCATGGTGACTTTACGCACGAGCTGCATTATGAGTCTAATATCTAATCTGCTCGGTTATGAATAAACAGCGCTGACAGAGGTTAACAGAGAGAGCTCCACGGGAGATAACAGAGCTGCTCTTCTGTGTTTGAAGTTTGAAGAAAGGAGAAAAAGAGACAAATATCAGGCTGAGAAGTTTCATGTTCTACCTGTTTGTGCTCATTTTAACCCGGGTAAAAGAAGAAGTGAGGGACAGTAAGATGAAGTGTCTGCAGAGCTGCATGCTTTGAGTTTCCTCTCTCTCTATCTGTCTCTCTATCTGCTGCCTGTTTTCACCCACAACACTCCCTGACAGCCTCTTCCTCTCAGCTTTCTCGGTAGCAGCTCCGGTCAGCAGGTCACTACAGTAACAGGAGCCAGAACCCAAACAAACCCGGTTTATGACGGACAATAAAGAAGCGAGCACATGACTGAGTGACAGGCCAACAAACGGGATCATAAAGCAGCTCGTGGGAGAGGAGGAGCAGGAAGAGGAGACAGCAGAGGAAACAAACGTCACTTTTTATGACGGGATCATAAAATATGTAGAACGAGAGGAAGACACTCACCGTTACACGCGTTCATCCGCTGCATCCACGGATAAATCGGCGCTGATGATTTGTCGTCCATCGTTTCACCGAACAGCCCTTTGCCGCTCAGCCCCGCGCACTCCACTTTCCGGTGCATGCCGTCCTGCGTCAGCGCGAGCTGGTGCTCCTCCAGGCTGCACGGGAGATCCTTGTCCCGGTAAAAACTCGTTGCCGCTGCTGCCGCCGCCGCCGCTGCTGCCGCGGCATAGTCGCAGGTGCCTGCTCCGGCTGCGCCCCCTACGCCGACTCCCGCTGCCGCCCGGTGCCCGCCGTACGCTCCGTTTGCAGCCTGCTGGTAGTAAGAGGACGCAGAGTACGCTTTATCCTGGTGAACACCGCCACTCGCGCCGTACGCAACGGCAGCGGCGGCGGAAACGGCCGCCGCCGGGTAGTGCCTGAGCGGGTGGTCGGCGGCGTATCCCGACGAGTAGAGCGGGATCTGACCCAGGAACGACTCCGCCGCCGCCTGGCCACCGCCTCCCGTTCCCGGTATCGTCACCGGGAAAGAGGAGTTGACAAAATAGGAACTCATCGAGAGAAAGTGAAGGAGGATGAGAAGAAGAGAAAAGGAGAGGGGAGGACAGGAGGGCACGAGACAAACACAACAACAAGGTTCACGCGCTGAAGAAGAAGGAGGAGGAGTAGAAGGAGGCTAACGGCTAACGGCTAACGGTTCTCCCTCCCGTCCTCCTTCCCCTGCCTGCACTTTATGATTTGTTGTGTTTTATAGCCGACAGTCCGACGGGCTGCTGCTATCACTTAGTTTATCGCAGATTGGGAGGAGGGGGTGAGGAGGGTGAGGGTGAGGAGGGGGGGCAGCTGGGTGGCTGAGTGCCAGTGTGGGACAGAGAGAGAGAGAGAGAGAGAGAGGGGAGAACAGGAGAGAGAGCGAGAGTGTGTGTGTGTGTGTAAGACGGGATGGGGTGAGGAGGGGGATAAGGGGGAGGCAGAGACCAGCTGACCTCTCACTGACCAATAGGGAGCTTCCGTGCCTGGCATTCGTTCGCCCCTTTTCCTTTCGTTGGAGAGAGGAAGAAGAGAGGAGGAGGGGGGGGGGGGGGGGGGGGGGGGGGGCTGGGAACTACCGAGACTCCCCTCCCTCCCTACCCCACCTCACCTCTTTCTCTATCTCCCTTCTTCAATCTCCCTCTCTCCCTCTCTTTCTAATTCTCATCCAATCTCTTCAGTATTTTCTGCGCTTCCCGGTGAGATTGCGCAATCACACCGGAATCCTCCGCGCGTTAAATTGATTCTTTCTCTCCCTGTGTGTCTTCCTCCGTCTGTTGTTGGACCCATAAAACCAGCGCGCACACACACACACACACGCGCGCGCGCACGCAGCCCCTTGGGGAGGGTTGCTGCTGCACCAACCGAATAATAAAACATATTCCCGGCGCTTTGCGGATAATACCGACCGCATTAAAATGAATTTGGAGAGTGTAAATCACTGCCGGGGGCGCGCACGGCTCGTGTGTTGTCCCGTGCGCGTGTATGTGAGTTAGTTCACAGTGTAAAGTGTATTATGGAGATGTTTGTGCGGGTTATAATTGGTATATTCCGCCGGGTGTTGTGTTGTTACACAGGCTGCTTTCTGTTTGTGTGTGTCCCCTCTTCTCGCCATCAGAGGAGTGTGTGAGAATCTGGAAGACTTTTCTGAACATGATCTCAGAGCTGTTCGACTTTTATTGATGAGACAGAACCGGCTTCTGTCCCGTGTCCCGCGCTGTGAACGGGTCTCTGTGTCCTGTCCCGGGCTGTGTGTGTGTGTGTTCAGTAAAGTGTTCCACTTGTGTTTAATCAGCGTGAGCGGTGAATTATTATTTTCAGCCTCTGTGACACTGATTAGGATGAAATGTAAAAGGAGAGGAGGAAAGGAAACAGTCCACAAGTTGTTCTGATTTTTTTTTTCTTCCTTTTTCCTGACACTGATTAGAACTCAGCCTCGCGCCTCAAACTCTCTCCACGAGGGCCACTTCTCCCCAGGTGAAAAATATAAATCAGCCTAGATTATTCAGACTCTAAAGAGAGGAGGAGATTTTATTTCCAGCAGACTAAACTATGACTCAGTATTAAATGCTGTTTACACTTTGAAAGCTTTTTCTCTCATTTCTAAACATTAAAAACTAAATAATTAAAAGAACTCAAATAAATGCGATGAAAAATTCAAGCACACATTTATATATTTAATGAGGGATTAATGGCGTGGAATAAAGAAGCTCCCTTTTTATTCTTTATTTCTAATTAGTTTTTTTTATTAAAACACAAAAAGAAATACTGTCATTACACTTTGTTCAAATGTTTGGAGAATGTTTTTAATTATTAACATGATGCCATAAATCTGGAAACACCAGCGAAGCACTAAAATAATTGTTCTATTAGAAGATCATTTACATGCTAATTATTAATGTTTTATTATGTGAGGGTTTGTAGCGTCCTAGTTTTACATGTTTATAAAAGAAAGCAGAACATAAACTAAATATAACACACACACACACACACACACACACACACACACACACACACACACACACACACACACACACACACACCATGTAGGCCTACTTGTTTTCTACTTTCTCCTCTCATATGAAAGAGAACTAAAATATCCTACCCTTCAAAAATCATCTCTTTTCTACTCTCTTCATTTTCGTCTTCTAGAATAAAAAAGTCGGCTCAGCTCGGCTCGGCCTGCTTTTCTTTGACTCTTCCAAACGGAATATGTGTCGCTGAGGTCGTGAAATAACCGCAGCCATAAATACGTCTCCCTCTCTCCCTGTGAGTGTGTGTGTGTGTGTGTGTGTGTGTGTGTTTCCCTCCATGGCTCTGACTCGTCCTGCAAATAGAGACAAAGACTCTATTTTTTACTTTAACTTCACTCACTCTCTCTCTCTCTCTCTCTCTATCTCTCTCTCTATCTCTCCCTCTCTGAGTCTGCTCATGATGAGTTTAATCCTGGACTCTCTCGTTCTGTGCAGGTTTACAAATCCACCCACACAAACACACTCAGATGGGTAATCTCTATTTTTACTTTCATTCTGACCCCTCTCTCTCTCTCTCTGTCTCTCTCTCTCTCTCTCTCTCTGTCTCTCTCTCTCCTCTCTGGCAGGACGCTCCGTTTCCTCTCGGCTTTGTGGGAACGGGAAGCGGCTTCATTGTGCTCGAGCTGTTGCGGTTTAATCATTAATGAGCTCTGAGAGTCGGACGGGACAGGCATGATGCAGCCCACACAACGGTAACACACACACACACACACACACACACACACACACACACACACACACACACACACACACACACACACACACACACACACACACACACTGTACACATGTACAGTCTGTTATTATCGCGTGATTGTGGCCTCAGCGTGATGTCAGGGGTGTAGCCTCATGCTCTGCAGCCTGCAGGAGTAAATGTGATCCATGAAGTCTGACTCTGTCACAGACTGTGACTGTGTGTGTGTGTGTGTGTGTGTGTGTGTGTGTGTGTGTGTGTGTGTGTGTGTGTGTGTGTGTGAGTGTGTGTGTGTGTGTGTGTGTGTGTGTGTGTGTGTGTGTGTGTGTGTGTGTGTGTGTGTGTGTGTGTGTGTGTGTGTGTGTGTGTGTGTGTCAGCTAACGGCACACCTCAGCAGGTGAAGTGCAAATGTTTCTGAAAGCTGCATTATGAAGTTTAATAACTCTTAAGTTAAAGCTCATCTGTTGTTGAGGCTGTCTCTGGAGTTAAATCAAATATTTATATTTGTGCAGAGTTAAAATAAACATCCACTATCAAAAGTTTTACAGCGACATTCAATCACATATTTTTAATTTATTATATATTTAAAGGCTAATGTGCTTTATTGCAATTATTTGTATGATATTATTCAGCTACTCAAGGCTCTACAAACACAATATATTAATATAAATACGACTTAAAACTTGAAAAAATGGTAAATGTGCACATGTGGAAATATATTAGGGCCTGAATGTTCCTCGATATTTTTCAGGAGAGAAAATAAATCAATTATTGAAGTAAAACATGGAAAAATAAATATAAAGTTATAATCCAGAAGTAAATGTAGCCTTCATCATTCTGACTCTAAAGTCAATGTTTGATATTTTTGTCCCTACTCCTCTTCCGTAGTTGTGTCATTATTATTGACTGAGTCGTAAACTTAACGTGACATCGTTAACAGAGCCTGAAGGCAGCAAAGTGACCTCATTATGTCACAGTTTCACGTGACTGACGTGAAATATCCTCGCAGTATAGCTTAGCCTCGATGCTAACTGTGTGTGTGTGTGTGTGTGTGTGTGTGTGTGTGTGTGTGTGTGTGTAAATGACGTCATGCGGTGGTTTGCAGGTGTGGAAGAGAGAGAGGAAGAGAGAGAGAGAGAGAGAGAGGAAGAGAGAGAGGAAGAGAGAGAGAGAGAGGAAGAGAGAGTGGAGGGAGAGAGAGAGAGAGGGAGAGAGAGAGAGATAGAGGAAGAGAGAGAGAGAGAGAGATAGAGGAAGAGAGAGAGGGAGAGAGAGAGAGGAAGAGAGAGAGAGAGAGAGAGAGAGGAAGAGAGAGAGGGAGAGAGAGAGAGAGAGGAAGAGATAGAGAGAGGAAGAGAGAGAGAGAGAGGGAGAGAGAGACAGAGAGAGAGACAGAGAGAGGAAGAGAGATATATATATATATATATAGAGAGAGAGATAAAGGGATGATATAGGTCCATACCAGCTGTCACTGTGTTGTGTTTTTATCACCACTTTCAGTTTCCTCTTCATGTTTAACATTCTTTACTTCAGACATGAATCCTGCTGCTCGCTGTTGAAAAATAACAAGATAAAAATAAAGGCAATAAGATAAACTACTTTTTGTTGTTTAATTCTACGGAACCCCTGAAGTCTCAAAAATAGATATATTTTTGAAGTCTTGTGCGCAGAAGATAAAAAGTTCACCTTCTTGGGACTTCAGCGGCTCCGTTAAATTCAGATTATCTAACAGTATATTCTCCAGAATGAATCCATACGGTTGTTTATTATTTATAAATTGTAGTAATTTTTAGTCGTTTCGTTATCTGTACATAAAGCTGAGGTTGATAGTTATTTTGGTAACTTAAGGTGACAACATGCGTCCTCTTTGGATTTAAACTCAGGACGTTTTTCTTTATTTTAGACGAAATATAAAATAATATATTAATAATTGATAAAAGGAAGATATTAGAAAATGTGTCCATCAGTAGGAGATGTACGGAAGCCCTCAGTGGACATGCATCCATATATTTTATTTTGTTAAGTTGTCAGTGATAAGGAGTAGGCTACATTTCTGTTGTTTTCTTGAGATCTCTTTTTTATCTCAAAGATCTTGAGGAATATATCTCTGCTGAAATGATCTCTACTCAACTTTGATGTCTTGATCAAAAACACCCAACAAATTAAATGTAGGCAGCTACGGTTGCTCATTTGTCCTTTCAGGGTTTCCGTAGAGATTCCACCAGCGGAGAAAATAATTAGCCTAATAATGATGTGTAAGAGTTTGTTTAGGGTTTTAAAACGTGTCAGGATGATAATTAGAATCTGCGGGATTTTAATAACGGTCGCGCGCGGAGCTGCAGAGCTGCTGAAGAACTCCAGGAATCTGAACAACTTCAGAGATCATCGACAATTAAAGCTGAAGGAGTCAGACTGCTGCTTTATGGCTTTATGGCTCCTTTTCACCCCGTGTGTGTGTGTGTGTGTGTGTGTGTGTGTGTGTGTGTGTGTGTGTGTGTGTGTGTGTGTGTGTGTGTGTGTGTGTGTGTGTGTGTGTGTGTGTGTGTGTCCTCGGGACTTTTATGGCTTTATGACCGTTTATGACTCGTTGTAAAGTCCGAGGAATGGCGACGAACTGAAAAACAGGCCCGCAGCAAACAGCAGATGAACAAATGTGCTGTGCTGCACACAAGGAACACACACACACACACACACACACACACACACACACACACACACACACACACACACACACACACACCACACAGACAGAGGCACTGTACAGTTCATCTGCGGTTCAGTTGCTCCTCGGCAGAGCTCCAAACTCTCCGCTTTTCTCTCATTTTTATGAACACACTCTGAGAAGAATTAACTGTCTATGAAATTACTTTAATTATTTATTTATATATATATATTTATAATACGTTTTTATTTTTCCTCCTAGAATTTAATATGAAGTGTTGTGGAGAGATCGTCGCTGACAAACACTTGAGACTGACGGAGGAGGTGAGTTTGACATCCAGACATAATAATCTAATAATTCTAATTCCTACATTTAAAATAAATAAAATACGTGAAGGCTTCTTTGAGCTTTGGTGTTGTATTAATTAACGGGGAATTATTTTAAACAGAAACACAGAAACTAAACGATTGTAGATTTTCACCAGAAAATGAAAAGAGAAAAGTTTGACGTGTTTTTTTTCTAATGTTTACGAAAGGCCTAGAATATTTAAAACAAAGTGTCACATTTTATTAAGTTATAAAGGCGATCATCCGTTTATTAAATCATGTCAGGAGAGAGGAAAAAGTTCAACTTTATCTCAAAAAATGCAGATTATTTAATTATTTATCAATTTTAGGCTTCTCCGTTATCTGAGCTTTGTATGTGTGTGTGTGTGTGTGTGTGTGTGTGTGTGTGTGTGACCTCTCTTTAAAATAAGTTAATAACAAACTAACCCCCCCCCCCCTCTCTCTCTCTCACAGTGTTTGTAAAAACCGTCTCCAGGCAGCGCGAGCCGTCCGGCCGCGTCCTTCACGGCACCGTGAGCTCGTGCTCAGGGTCAGTTCACCGGACTGTTACCGCGGGGCGCGAGGACCCGGTCACACCACCACCTCACCTATAAAGGCCCCGGGACGAGTTACAGATTAACGGAGGGGAGAGAGCGCTGCATCCCGAGGAGGACGGCGAGCGCACAAGTATGACATCACAAGTTAATAATAAATTATTAAGATTTTAACTAGTTTACTATTATTGTTATTATTATAATAATAATAATTATTATTGTTATTATTATTATTATTATTATTATGAGTCTGTTTGGTCCTCTTAATGTTGTTGGTTCCTTTTTCTGAACGTCTTCCTCTAAATGTTTGGCCTAAACGTTCCCCTCTCAACATGTTTAATATAATTTATTATTATTATATTTAACTTTATACATCTCTATTATTCCTCTGACTTTGTTATGTATTTTTAATTTAACGCAAATAAAAAGGACTTTAAAGAACACGCTGGTGCGTTTGGATCTTTTCTCTGCAGCTGGAGCATAATGTGGAATTCCCCTGATGTTCCCGCCATGATGATCATAATCTGCACACAGAGAGAGAATAAAATCGAGGTGTTTGGATGTCGAGTAGAAAAGAAATAAACCAGAGGTGGGGTGGGTGTGATGGGAGGGTGGGGGGGGCGTGTGATATAGATTTTCCATTTGATTTTAACGCGCTGGAGTTGATTTTCAAAGCCGGATTGAAGGCGGGTGATGCTGGTGTCATAAATTAAACAGAGCGCTGTGGATTACTGCCTCCCCTGCATTCATGATCACACACACACACACACACACACACACACACACACACACACACACACACACACACCTGGGGGGTTGCAGATCTGCAGTAAAGATGATGAAACCACAGAGCAAACAGACTTCTTTATGTTTACTCTCCTGAGCACACGCACGCGCACAGGGAGCCTGAGTTGATAGGAAACTGTGACACTGACCAATCAGCAGAGGTTTTACACCCCGGGTTTCTGTTTCCTCCGGGCTGAACGCACACAGAGTCGTTTGTGTGCTCTGTGACGCGCATGGATTCCTCCACGCCTCATTCACCGCCAGGCCGAACCTGCAGCTCCCCCTCCGAGCCACAAATCTGTCCCCCCCCTCTGCTCTGCCCTCACATCAAAGAAAGGAAGAAAAGGAGCCAACAAGCTGCAGGACAAAAGACATGCACGGCCTACACGTAACCGCACAGTGACGGGGTGCGCGCAAATTCACGCGCTCCCTGTTTCTCCTCAAGTGTGGATCCAGTGAGGACGGAAAAGTAAAGACGCAGGCACATCATCAGTTTGTCGTAATACAACACACAACACACACACACACACACACACACACACACACACACACACACACACACACACACACACACACACACACACACACACAGCTTTCACACACTGCTCGCCAACAGCACTTCACACCCTGGAGCGACGACACACACACATTTATCACTGCAGGCATATCGTGTGTTTATAAGAGTCTTTGACGTGTAGGTATTATTACCCTGAAGGATGTGTTTTTGTCTCTGAGCTCTGGCACTGCGCTCACTCTGACGCTAGATGGCAGCAGAGCGTTTTGCAGGAGCGGGTTGAGGCCGCTGCAGAGCACAGCCGCCGAACAGCAGCTCTTCCCCGGCTGTGTGTCAGAGTGAGCACCGCTGATGGAGCTCCGGGAAAGTTTAGAGTAGCTCCTCTGAACTGATGTTTTTTATTTTCATTTCCTGTTATAATCATAAACATATTAGACAATATTTTAAAAAATATATATACGAACTCTCTCTCTTTAACTGCAATCAGGCTGAATTTGTAAACATGTAATCAGTAGATGATGAATAAATACATCCCTGTATGTGATGTAAACTGGTATTGATCTGTACATGTAGTGATATTTATAATGTAGCAAAGCATTATTATATGAACAAACTAAACATGACAGGGGCCAAGTGAATGTACACACACACACACCTGGCTCTACCACACTACTAACATTTGAAAGAATTTGCCGCTTCTGGTAGTTTCCCTTAGTCGCCCTGTTGTAAAAAAAAAAAAAAAGAAAAACACTGAATCGCTTCTAAATAATAATATTTTTTTGAATCTGTTTTGCAGCAGAATAAAATGACACAATAATATTGATCATAATAATTATAAAATGTAATAAACGGAGAGTCTGCAGAGTCCGGATTATTTGCCTTAAAAACTGGTCTCATGTCTGTTTTTTATTAAAGTTTTTGACGACCTATTGTGTCCTCCAATTTCCTCCAAATCCTTTAAATATATATAAATACTCTGAGAGGTTAAAATAACATGAAATACAGAAAATATAAATGAAAAAAGAAACAAACCGTGACACACTGAAAATGACTTTCCTCTCACTTTGTTGTTCACTAAGAAGGAAAGCAGCCGAGCGGCACGAGACTGTAGGCTGGCATGTGCACGCGGTGGCCTGTTGGTCATTTACAAAAATATTAATATTAATATCGTAAAAGTGCGGCCGAGCTGAACATGCGCAGTGTATCGTTATTTCTGTTTATATATATTTTTAAATTGTGTCAAATCTGAAGAAGCAGAGAAATGAAGGTTTATATATTTTGGACTCAGTTACTTGCCGTAGAGCCTGTCTTTATAAAAACATCCTTTAACAT
Organism: Labrus mixtus; assembly: GCF_963584025.1. Taxonomy (NCBI): domain Eukaryota; kingdom Metazoa; phylum Chordata; class Actinopteri; order Labriformes; family Labridae; genus Labrus; species Labrus mixtus. The sequence continues at coordinate 9,759,580 of NC_083631.1, forward strand.
TAACTCTCATTTTATTGAAGGTTAATTATAAATCAGCTTTGGTTAAAGATAAGTTTTACTGACGTGTCTCATGTTGATGCTCCAGCATGAATAGAACAGTAATTCTTCGTTTTTATCCAATTAAATGTTTTTATTCTGCATTTTATTATAATGACAGAATCAGGCTCCGCCATTGAATCTAAGTCAGTGTCGTTGCTTCTTACCCTACATGTATGTTTTAGATTATTTTCACATTTCAGAATCAAACATTATTCGTGATTTCAAAAGAGTTTAGTTTATGAGTTCAGAGGAGCAGAGAGCTGAAGGATAAACTGTCAAACGTGTTTTATATAAAAGTATTTCTCCTGCAGCGATCTCACATCTCAGGACTCAGTTAGATGTTATCAATATAAATATTCTTGTTTCTGTTCACCTAAAGATTGACGCACCTGAGGCAGCTGATATTCAAAGTCATGGTGAGGTGAAATGTACATTTAGTATTTGTTGTCTAAACGGAGGCTATAATAAATAAAAACAGTTTAAAGTCTGTGATCACATCTGTTCGTTTAGTTTAGAGTCAGCTGCAGATGATTCTCCTGTTCAAGTGAATAATGAATTTATTTGATATTTGTTGTCAGGGATCTTAAACTAGCTGCACACCGACGACAACAACAACAACAACAACAACAACACATTTATATCGAAAATAATATGATGATAAAAATCATAAACTGGTCTATTCCTCTGTCAGAGAGCAGGCCATGATAACACACACATGGAGTTAAGAACTGTGTGTGTTTTTAAAATCAGACATTCATTCATCAGCTGCAGACTCAACACGAGCCGGGCAGAGGCTTTTACAGAAACAGAGATGTTGAGACATGAAGACACTGATCCTGATGAATTATATTTAATAAACTCAGAGCAGGATGAAATATGTTCCACTGAGTGTGAGTGTGTGTGAGGGGGATGAGGCTGTTTGATATTTGAGACAGCAACAAATTGGAGACCAAAGAGAACACCAGCAGTGTGTGTGTGTGTGTGTGTGTGTGTGTGTGTGTGTGTGTGTGTGTGTGTGTGTGTGTGTGTGTGTGTGTGTGTGTGTGTGTGTGTGTTGGGCGGTGTCCTGATCAGTTAGCTGTAGAAACAAAACAAAAAGAAAAAAAAAACAACCCCCCCCCGCCGCAGGGAGGAAATGAGAGAGGAAACAAAGTCATAAAAGTGGGCTGGACGGAGCGAGACAGAAAAACATTCCTGTGTCTGCAGAAGGCCTACACACACACACACACACACACACACACACACACACACACACACACACACGCACACACACATTGTGTCAGTCAGCTGACAGAACCTGGAAGCTGTTCCTCTGAGATCTGGAAGTGAAACAATTCAAACACAAAAGAAAAGAGACCAAAAAAAAACCAGCGAGAGGAAACAGTTTCAAGTTTCTCGACACACAGATACACACATCATTAGAATAAGGTTTATCAATCCACAAGAAAATAACAAATGATGGTGGTTAAAAGTGAGGATTTGGAGGATCCAGCACACCTGCCCTCACATCAAAGCCAGTTTCCCTCTCGTGAACACATCTGCCCCCCTCCCGCCGTGCACCGCGCGCGGCTCGGGGCAACAAGACGTCAGCTAATCTTCCGGATCTCAGAGAGCCGACTCGTGTCCACTCAGCAGATAATCCAGCACTCAGAGACCCGCTTCATGTGGATCATTCATCAGGGAGTCTAATCCCGCACGGCAGAGCCCGAACCTGAGCCGGAGAGGAACACCTCATTTATCTCCGCAGAAGAATCACACACACACACACACACACACACACACACACACACACACACACACACACACACACACACACACACACACACACACACACACACACACACACACACACACACACACACAGCACCAAACACCAAACACTCTCACTTGTTTCTGCTCCCATGCAGCAGCGCGCGAGGAGCAGGAACGTGCAGGAGAAGCTCTTACCGTTTGTTGATAATCCGTCACGAGCCCCACAACACACCTGCAGTTCAGCTCGGTGTCCCGCGTGCAGGCAAGTCAAGCTTCCCGGAATGGCACGAGACAGCCCAGCCGGATGGATGGATGCTAATTGGATGGAGGGGTGTCGGCGCGAGGTGGTGAGGATGAGGAGGGGGGGGGGGGGGGGTTGGGTGCGTTTCCCGTTGTCACCCAGTCGTCAAAACACCGTCGTCATCTTCATCACCGCCCCCATCATCATCATCATCATCCACATCCTCGCGCTGACAGATTAATAAATGTATATTAAAAAATGAAAATCATGAAGTCTTCACGGGAAAAGGGTTTTCCCGGGTTCTCCTCTTCTTCCTCTTCTTCTCCTCCCGTCCCCACATCGGTCCGCAGCACGAGAGCAGACGGAGCGAGGAGCCATAGCAGGGGAGGAAGAGCAGCAGCAAGAGGAGGAGGAGGAGGGGGAGGAGGAGGGAGGGGGCGGGTTGTTGTCTCCTCGTGCCGGGTTTTCTCATTAACTAGTCCGTTTAATTAGAGCCACGCGATCATTTCCTCGCGCTTCCCGGTGCCTCGCGAGCCCCGGGCAGCTCGAGGCAGCAGCGGCGGCAGCAGCTCGGGCCGGAGCTGAGTGCAGCAGCAGCAGCAGCAATATAGCCACTTGGGAAATCATAAAAAGTTCATGTTCACGTTAAGCGCGTCCACGTGACCAGCCCGTCGGCCAATCCCCGCGCGCGGCCACTCATAAACTTGTATCACAAAGTTGTAAATTTTCATAAAACAACAAAGAATTTATTGCATTTCTTCATGGAGAGCTGAGAGAGGGGAGCTGCTCCTTCCCTCTCTCCGAGCCGCCATTTTCTCCCTCTTCTTCTTCTTCTTCTTCTTCTTCTTCTTCTTCTTCTCTTTAAAAACAGAGAAGATAAATATTCTGCTTTGAGTTTCTTCTTTTAACTGTTTGTGTTTAATGAAAACTATAAAGTGTCTATGAGCTGATTTAACGTGTTTGACTTGTTCTGTGAATGAAACACATCAGAGGTTGGTAAATGTTTAAATTATATTTTATTAAAATAAAATAAAAACACTCATTATTTAAACGCGTGGATTAACCCTTTAAAGGTGGCACAATGAGTCAGATCTGAATCAGAACTAATGAAGAAACATGATCATTATATGAAACTCATGTTGTATTTATCATCCCTCTATCAGTGAAGCTTTTAGTGGGAATGCAAAGTTAGAATTTTTTTTAATTTGGAGAGAACATTTTTTGCAGTAACACCAGCAGTATGCAGGGTGGTGTGGTCGGATGAGGGGCGGTGTGTGATGTGAGTTATCCGCCGCAGTGAGCCATGAGGCGGCGGAGCAGCAGACGCAGATCCGGGATGAAGGTGTGTGTGAATGAAAGCAGCTCCGAGGTGAAGTCTGCTCTGTGTGTGTGTGTGTGTGTGTGTGTGTGTGTGTGTGTGTGTGTGTGTGTGTGTGGCTGCAGCACGAAGTCAGGACATCAGAGAAGAACACTGCAGTGTTGGAAAAGCCTCATTTTAGCAACACAATGGAAACTAAACCTTATATGTTACATGATGATAAGACTGGTATCTTTGAGAGAGAAAGAGAGAGAGAGAGAGAGAGAGCTGCCGTTCTGACAGCTTGTAGTCCTTCTTTGTATCTGCAGCAGGATCACAAATTCTTCAGAATTCTTAACGTAAGATTTGAGGATTTGGGGGGATTTTGCAGACACCAGAACATCATCACCTGGTCGGTGGTGCTGGTCCTCAGAGCCGTGCGTAAAAGCGGTTTCGCAATGCGGCAACACGTCACCATTTTTACGGCCTGCAGGCCCGGAGCCGCAGGATGCTCAGAGGCTCTGCAAACACACCGCAGTCTTCTTCTTCTTCTTTTTTTTTTTTTTTTTTACACAAAATTCTTGTACTACAACAGTTCAGCCAGACAGAACCAGAACCTGAGCCCCATTCTGATGCCTCCTGAATGTTAACTAAGAGAGAAGAACCCGCCTCCAATGCAGCAGTGACACAAACAATGCGCGCCTCTGCTCCACAGACACCGCAGTGTCCAAACACAGAATTATTTCCTCATTATAAATGTGCAGACACCAAACACAGCTCACCGGGTGAATTATGAAGCTGCTTTGGTAAAATTTAAACAACCGAGATGTCTGCCTTCTTAGCGACCCAGGTGGACTCTGAGCACCAAATCTGCTCTTCTGGTTTCTTCAAACAGCGTTCATTACTGCCACGTTTGACCTATTTTCATCCACCAGTACAAATCTACGAATGGTCCCAGGCTTTGTGTTTGCGTAAAATGATACGCCAGTGACAAACAGGACTAATCTAAGGGGACCCATCATGTCTGAAACAACGTCCTGGTGGTTCCTTAAAATCCCCTTTGCAGCACAGACATCATCCAAATTTGATTCGTATCCGATTTTAACCCCGAAAACTTGATTTTAAACCTTCAGTAACCCACGCATGACCTCTCCAAACTGCCCCGTGTCTGGTCCGCAGCAGCAGACACGGATCCTCCGTTTCCTCTATGCAAATATCCCGGGTTAAAAATTAACAGAAACTAAAGCAGCTGAGAGCAGGAGGCACCAACAGGCCGCTCGATCCTCGTTCTGTTGCTGTCTTTGTGTTTGTAGCTTTTATTGGGTTTCCGGCCTTTTCATGGACGCCATAAAGACATTAAGACCTGCTGCACCCCCCTCACAACACCAACCCTCTCCGGTTTATGTGGTTTCCACAAACATGCCGAGGACTTCCACAAGATGTCATGTCCCTCAGAAAATTCTTCTGGTTTTGGAACAACTTTGGAGCAGATCTGGAGTTTTGTGGCGCCGCGCTGCAGAGGGAGATAAAACGAGCGGAAGCTGCAAACAGCTGGCTTTTATTTTCCCTGAGAGGTAAAGTTTAATATATATATATATATATATATATATATATATATATATATATATATTTGAGGATTAAAGAAAATGAACATTTTAATGAACATGTGCGTAACTTTACCTGAAGTAATGAGATGTGACATGATGGTTCCCATGTTCAACTGTAAACAAGGTGAGAGTATTTCAGAGTGGTTTATAATGTGTGAATGTCGTTATTACACTGTCACGTGAAACCTAATTAAACATATTATATCTGAATGCTTTTAATGTTTTATTTAAAGTTTGACGAGTTTCTTTGAAAAAAAACCCTCCAGATTCCTTCCACAAATGTTAAGTTTTTGCACTTTTTGCTTTAACATTTGGCAACTAAACGTTTTTATTGTTACTTACAATTATAAATACATGTGAACCTTTGTGGCTGTACATGCACGTGCTACATAAATGTGTTCTTCCTCTAGGTCAGCAGCATCTACGGCACTCTAGTTTAACCTCTGTGAGTTTGCTTTCTGTCTTCTTTGTTTGCAGTGAAAATCAGATCTGAATTCATATTTGAATTGTGAAAAGGCAAGTTAATACAAGAGCACCACGAGGACACTCAAAGAGCTTCACGCAGGCACAAGAAGCATTGCATACATTTTATAGAATCATATAACAAAGTGTGTGCATTGAAGAAATACAATATTTCTGCAGAATGCATTCACCATTTACAGACTGGAGGAGTGTGTGCATGATCACGTGCAGGTGTGCACATTCAGACATGAACACACACAGAACACACAAAATGACAAAACTGTAAGGAAGCGATTCAAAGGTAAAAACAGGAAGTAAGAAGAAGTTTTAGATCATTAGATGTTTATGTTGTTAATCATAGACTCCTTCAAACTGCTGGTTATTTTGTGTTTTTTTTTGTGTTACTTTTTGTTTCTTCATGTACTTTTATTTAAAGGGCTCTTGTGTGTTTCTGTGTTCAGTGAGGGACGTTTGGCCTCAGATTTGTTTTGCAAAGATTAAAGGTAGAAAAAAGCAGAACATGTACATGAAGTTTGAGATGAACCCTTTTGGGGTCCGGACACGCGTGGACCCCTTTAAGTGCACGACACCAAAACAAAAACCAGCATCAGTCAGGACTCAGTGGAGTCTGTCCTGGATGGACTCTGTGTGTGCAAACTCTTATTTAAGGAGGACATGTAGAGCAGATTCGAAATATGAGGTTCGTCATGTTTTCAGTTTCTAAATCCAAACCGGCTCTTTGGCCTCTGCAGTTAGAAAGCCACATGTTGTAAAAAGTGATCGACTCAGACCTTTAATGATGACTTGTGACTCTCCTAAAGCGGCTGTATTCGTCTTACTGACAGTGTGAGAGTGTTTGTGGTGCTTTTATTTCACGCCACAGAGGAGGTTTATCTTTCAGCACGACCACGCGGAATGTGGAAATGTGGAGCAGCTGACCTGAAACATTTCCAGATGGGAGGGAGACTCAGATACACGAGGACAGGTTGGATTATTTGTTTTATTATTATTTAAGTAAAAAGAAGAAAAAAGTGCATTTTAGTCTGAACACACAACTGACACCATGCGCGTGAGTGTTGGTGCATAAACAGGAAGTTATAACATAAACATTCAAGGTTAACAGCAAAGAAAGATGATTTCATATTGTTGTCTGATTGGACGTTTTGCTTCCAGTTTCACTAAGTGGGCTCATGTTGATCTATACATGTTAGATGATCATCAACATGATCTCAGTGTTGATGATGAAACAACACAGCACGAGAATCAAACCCTCCGCGTGCATCATCAGAGACGGAAGAATTTAGGGAGATATATCTATAAAGTCATGCAGTGACGGGTTTTATTCACATATTCAAAGTTTAATGACTAAAACATCCAACATTATAATTTCCTCTCCTGAGATGCGCAGAGTTTGGGGATGTTCGGTTTGTGTAGGGCAAAAATAATTCCTCACGTGGGTGGTTTATCTGTGGGAGAATGAACTAAGAGAAGATATTTATATTTATTTATTTTTACTCTAGGAGCATCTCAGAAATATTTTAGGATTATACTTTTCAAAATCAAACTTCAGTGTTGATGTTTCAGAGTTGTGTCTCGCATCATAAATAAATCCTTCATGGAGAAATTGAGAATATTTATATTTATACATTAGAATGAATTGAGTTCAAATTGTAAGAATTAGAAACATCTTAAAAAATGGATTAATTATATTTCGCCATGTTGTCATATCCACGCGCGAGGACATTTTAAATGTTCGTCGTGGTGGAAGTTTGTAGTTTAAAAACTTTGTTTCTGTTTCTGCTTAAATCAAATATTCATTAATTAAAAGGAAATAAAATTAAAGAACATATTCCATACTCTCCTTTAACAGATTTAGTCTGAATGAGTCCCTTCACTCCTCTTCTTCTTCTTCTTCCTCAGCAGCCGGTAACCCTGGCGTCGGTGAGCCGCTTCCGGTCTCCCGGTTCTCCTTCTTCCACTTCATCCTCCGGTTCTGGAACCAGATCTTGATCTGCCGCTCCGTGAGGCAGAGCGCGTGCGCGATCTCGATCCTCCTCCGTCGCGTGAGGTACCTGTTGAAGTGGAACTCCTTCTCGAGCTCGAGCGTCTGATGGCGCGTGTACGTCTGCCGGCCGCGCCTCCTGTCTGCACCTGCACACACACACACACACACACACACACACACACAGGTATTTAATTCAGAGTCCCCTCTATCAGATCTATTTCTGCACGTTACTGATTTTCTGTTTTCTATCAGCTGAACAAAATAAGAAAATAAGAATAAAAAGGTAAATAAAGAAACACGTTTCCTCTCTGTACTCTACAAAGTCAAGATATCAGTTATATTTTTTATGTCCCATCAAACATCACAGCAGTCTGTCTACAAATAAAGTAATAAACGCGGAGAATAAAAGAAAAGTTTATTTCATATTTTTCATATTGAAATCATAACTGTCAGAAATCTTCCTGAGAGTTTTTATTTCTCTCTAAACTCTGATTCTGTTTTTACATCTTCATCAGATTATCTTCAATATTAAGAATCAAGAAACTGCTCTTCCCTTTTACTCTTGACTAAATAAAAACACAAGATGGTTTAGTTGGATCATGTACAGAACCCCGGAAGTCCCAAACATTAAAAAAAAAAAAAAAAAACTCCAAGATATACAGGATATATTTTTTAAAATATTTTTTTGGGGACTTCAGGGTCGCAGTGATTATGGAAGTGAAATGTAAACTAATCATTAAGTGTGAAGTGAAAATGTCTATTCTTCTTCATTCCTCTCTGATATAAACTACACGTTTCTCTTTAAAGCAGCGAGAACAACAAACCTCTAAAAGAGAAATAATAAAGTTAATTAATTTCATTAGCAGTCTGTTTAAATCATGAATCAATGTGTCCCATTCCAAAATCTCTGTTTCATTCTGTGAAATTATTTAGAATAATGTTTTTCAATCAAATAAAATATACCTTTTAATGACGTCACTGTCAGCGGGATCATTTGGAAAAACACATCTATTTGTTGTTGTTTTTTTTGGTTGTTTGCATTTTCAAATCCACCAAAAGTGATTATTTCACTGATGAAGTTTTTAGAAACAGGTCGAGTGATTCACATCCTGTAAAAGTTTACTGTGTCAACATGTCAATAAGAACCCAGGAGTTCATTTTGACCTGTGAGCGTGCAGCCAGTCCATGCAACAACACCAGCAATTTAAAGATGGCCGCCGTGAAAACTGAGTTTCTTTCATTCCATTTTTGGACGTATTAATCACAGATAAATGTTGACGTTTGTTTTGTCACAATTCAAACCAAAATTAAGACATTTTAGTAAATATTTAAAACCTCTTTTATGAACTGTCTTTTCTGAGGACGTTTAATTTGAATAAATAAATAAACATGGACTCTTAATTGTCTCCTTGTTTTGGTTTTTGTTCTCACACACTCCTCTGACTTGTGGCTGTGTCAACACCATGAAGCAGTCCGGAGGACAGGGTGGTTCATGTGGGTTCAGCTGCTCAATATTTACCTCACAGTGTTTGGCCTTAAAGGAGATGTACGCACACTTCAGTCCACCACATAATTAAAGGAGAGCGCTGCAAATGTGACTGTTGATGCTGAGGGTTTCTATGAGGAGAGGAGGGGGGGTTCAGTAGCAGCTTCAAAGAATCAATGAAGTCTGCAGAAACAGACCCATAATCAGGGCAGCTAATTTCAATTAAAGCAAAGGTATAAATCTGTGAGTCCTCGTGTAAAATATGCATGAGTCAGTGAGTGAGAGCGCAGAAACCATGTTGACCTTCTGTCTTCATGAGGTCACACAGCGCCTGAAGGTTGAAGAGAAACTGGGTCACATTTTTATAGCTCAGAGGTCGCCTGCAGGACACGACGAAAACCCTTTAAAGTCTGCAGATCTGCAGCATGGAAAGTGAAACTGTGGGGATCAGAGGAGAGGCGGTACAAAGTGATATCATTCTTTAAATAAATATCAGAGCCTCTGTATCTCACAACAAAACTGATAACATGCACTTTGAAGGTTCTTTTTTTTCTGCTGTTGTGGAATCTGTGAACAGACTCTGAGGCTGCAGGTCATCTGAGCAGCAATAAAAAGCTACGACCAGCCTGTAAAAAGGAGCTTTGCGACTGTTTGCACGGACTTTAACGGCATTAGCTGGTGTTTAGTGAAGGTTATAAATGTGCGGAGGAGGGGGGAGACCAAACAGGAAACACAGAATGATGTGATGGACAACTTTCACTCTGCATGTTCGGGATTCTTTCATCATATAGACGTCTGCAGTGGAGCTCAGATTAGAAGACAAAAGAGTCCACATAAAGCTGCATTTCAACCACAGTAACTTTCCCAAAGGACTAGGAACTTTAGGGTCTAAAGACCAGGGTCTAAATAAAGTTCAGGGAGTATTATTTCACCCCCAAAAATGTTTCTGCTGGGGGTTGTAGTTTTTGAAGAAAGAGGACTTTGTTGGTTGGATTTGTAATATCATACGGACGTCAGCAGCAGAGCTCAGATTAGAAGACAAAAGAGTCCACATAAAGCTGCATTTCAACCACAAGAAGTTGCCCAAAGGACAAGGAACTTTAGAGGGTACTCAGAGCTTTATCACAGCAGGGACCTGGGTCTAAAAAAAGTCCAGGGAGTATTATTTCATCCCCAAAAATGTTTCTGCTGTAGGGGTTGTTGTTTTTGAAGTAACACAAAGGGTACGTTTCCACCAAAAGGATCTGAGATTTTTCATCCCAGGAGCCACATTTCCAGAGACGTAAAGGTTCCTGTAAGGTCCCTAATTCTTGGAAAAGTTCCTTCGATGTAAACACAGCTAAATATTTTTGATTGGTTGAAGACTTGCAGCTTTTAGAAGATTCTTTCACGTCAGCACACCAAAGCCACATTTCCACCAAAGGTACGGAGAACCTTTAGTCCAGCAGGCTCCTTTACTGGGACTAAAAGGTTCCTCTGGCCCTTTGTTGTCTTTGTTTCCCCTTACGACCAGAGCACTAACTGCACTCCACCAGTCGGACATATTTAGCACTAGAGAGCCCACCCTGAAGTCCAAGAGCAGGAACCCTTTCCGTGGAGTCCCAGGAACTTTATGTGGACCCTGGTACCTGGTAGACCAAAGTCCCAGGGGAAAGTTCCTCTCTAAGTTAAAAGAAGCTCCAGGGTTTAAAGGGAAACGTGTCTTTACCTTCCCCTCAGGTCAGACCTTAAATCTCTGAGACATAAATCCTCATCTTTGAAGCGTTTGCTCTCTGCCAGAAAATGAGCTTTCAAAGACTCTGCAGGTACGAGCTTTATTACACGCGCTGCAGGAGTCCTGGACGTGTAGGACAAGAACAGGAGATCATAGAGGTCATGTTCAAACTCTTTTTTTCCTGAGAATTTGGTGGTTAAGTTACTCTGGAGGGAATTTACTTTCAAAGTGTGTGAACATGAAAACTGTTCTTCATCAGAGCCTTGTTTCTGTCAGTGAAGAAAACATTTGATACTTTTATTTTGAAAAACTTTAAAGGCCTATGAAATACTTTTCTCTTCTGTTCAGTGTTCTCCTGTGTTTGTTCATGCAGGATGAAGAAGTGCTGCAGTGAAAAACATTAAAGCAAGAGGTTGACATGTTTTTAACTCTCTCTTTCTCTCTCTGTGTTTCACAAACACAAAAACCTGACGCTGACTGAAGCAGCGTAGAGTCACATTTGTTGTGTTTTCAAGGAGCAGATTTTCTTTTCCTGAACCTCTCCACATCCTCTCAGTGTCCCTCTACAGATTTTAGTTCCATGTATGGACACCAGAGGAAACCTTTTGTTAATAATAAATCATGTTATGATGGTTTGTATCCTGTGATGTTCTGTTTGATGTATTTTAAATGCTCCTCAGGCTGTAAATGTTGCAGTGTGTGTGTGTGGCATCAGTCCACATGCTCCATACCTGTTTTTACCTTTTACACATAAACATTTAGTAAAGTTATTTTAGTAACTGGTATAACCTTATTGTGGCGGCAAACCAGTTCAGTAATTTACAAACATTTTTGAAACGTGTTCAGATATTTACAATATTTTCATTGAACTCTGTGGAAATGCAAAAAATTAAAATTAAAATGTAAGTTGAATTGTAAATATTTGATTTATTACAATACAAAGACCTCCACATGTATTTGTCTTTCTTCCTCTACAGCTTCCGTTTCCGCCTCAGGATGAAAAAACACATTTATGAAACAGATTCTTTTTTTTTTATTAGGCAACATAAAAAATATTTATTGTAAAAATCCTTCAGACAGCTAATCTAATCCCCGACACAAACACACTGTACATAAACTCCGCGCTCATCGGATTCTGCAGCTTTTAAAGACGCAATTAGATTTCATGTTTCTGCCTGCAGAGTCTCCGCGCGCGTGTGTGAGAGTGTGTGTGCGTGTGTTTGTGTGAGTGTGTGAGTGTGTGTGTGTGTGTGTGTGTGTGTGTGATGAAGAACGTGCCCGTGTTTGTGTGTTTTCCATTTATTTGTTATATTTTCTGCTCTCGTGCTGTCGCTGATGATTTATGAGCTCGAGCTTGAATTCTCGAGCAACTGACGGCAGGAAGGGATTTTATTTTTTTCAAACACACTCACGCGCATTTATTAAACAAAAAGTGAATTAGTGTCTTCATAATTGTGCACAAGTGCGCCGCTGCAAGAGCTCGTGCTCGTGGGTTGTTTGTCTTATTCACATTTGTCAACGGGAACATCCGGGACTTTTCCCCTCCAATCATATTCAGAGCCTTGGACTGGAATCAGATCTAAATTAAAATCTATAAATTCATTATTCAGGCTGACTGACTCAACCCCATCACAAAGCCACACACACACACACACACACACACACACACACACACACACACACACACACACACACACACACACACACACACACACACACACGAAATGTAATATGTTGTATATTTTGTGTGTATAAAGTTTGAAATTTAACGACACGTTCTCTTTTTTTCTTAAATATTTAGTTCATATTTTTTTACGTAATTGTTACGTAGTTTTCTTTTTTAGCCCCAAAAGGCCTGAACTAATTTCTCTGACTTTAAAATCCTCAAGTGAATAAAGTACTTTCAATTTCATGGGTGCCGTTTTCATTTCTTCACCCTCTTTATCAAACAGATCTCCAAATGAAAAGCACACACACACACACACACACACACACACACACACACACACACACACACACACACACACACACACACACACACACACACACACACACACACACACACACAGGGCGACAGAGAGGGAAATAAACGAGGAAGCCGACGGCCAAGACGAAAAGCTGTCGAGTAGCTGTCAGGAGGCTCCTGCTAATCAGGAAGGACTGATTCTCTAAAAAATATTTCATCGTGAGCCTGACTTAGCCCTGAGGTGTGTGTGTGTGTGTGTGTGTGTGTGTGTGTGTGTGTGTGTGTGTGTGTGTGTGTGTGTGAGAGTAAGAGCTAGTGCTGCTGGAGGGAATAAAGGAGCTCACACATGATTTAACAGGCTTTCTTGTCTCTGTGTTTCCGCGTTACTGATCACAATGCAGCATTTCCTCAACTTTTACGCACGTTTTACGCACGGACACTCTCCACATTTCCCGGTTTTCACGCACAACCATTGAGTATTTTGACGCAAACATAAAACTGCTGTTTGTGCTGAACGTGTTTGTTGTGGATCGAGGCTCCGAGGCCCTGCAATCCATTCAGCATCCAGCCCGCTGCTGTCACATGAAGCTTCACAAAGACGCTTTTACAATCGCTGGAAAGAGCAGGCATTCAGAGATCAAACCCATCCGCTAATTTATAGTGTTTATAGTATTAGGCGGATTGTGGTGACAGTACAATAGCACAAAGGGCTTTCAGTGGGCTAGCTAGCACTGAGAACAAGCACAAGGCAATCAGGCCGAGGAGGCCGAGCTGAGCGACACCCTGAATATGAGCGATAACTGCAAGAGGAAGAGGAGTTTCTCTGGAGGTTTTCTCCATTTTCAAATAATCTGGGATAAAACTCCAGACACCCCTTCACTCCACAGTCCCATTCTGAAACACAATACCACCTAATGAATATTCACCAAGTCTTAAATTATGGTTTTATGGAGGTCGCAGAGCAATAAAGGATTTGCAAAAAGAAAGAGAGAGGTTGTAAAAAAAGAGAAACAGGCAAGCATAGTTCAGCTAACGGCAGTGGCCGCTGCGCAACCGGGCCAACGGTTTAAAGAGCGTTTAACGGGATTATTGGTCTGCACCTCTTTCTCTCTCTCTCCCACAACCCCCCCCCCCCCCCCCCCCCCCCCCCCCCGCCACACACACACACACACACACACACACACACACACACATACCCACCCCTGGCCTGCTCCTCGCTTTCCCCAAACTATTTATAAAAATAACCTTCCTCCCTTCACTGCAACTCACCTGTGCGGTGCTGCTTATTAGTTCATCAATGTTCATAACTTTTAACCCCCCCCTCACCTGAGCTCCTCATCCAGGGGTAAATCTGTGGCCCCTCCTCATTGGACTGCCTCGTCTGCTGCTCTACAGGGTTACTCTGCCTCCTGCAGGTCGGCTCTGGAAGCCCGGTGGGCAGCGCGTAGAGCTGAGAGCGACCGGAGATTCGCTCCGTGGCGCACAGTGGCACAGCCCCTTCTTCTTTGCGCACTTCAGAGGGCTGAAATTCTCCCCTCCGGGTTGTGTACTCTCCGGGCTGGGTACTCCCGCTGCCCCTGTTCAGTCCCGAAATAGAATAACAGAACTGCGAGGAAGAGGAAGAGGAGGAGGCTAAGAAGGAAGAAGATGAAGAAGACGAGGAGGGAGGAAGAGAGAGCCCTCCGCTGCCTCTCCCATTGGAGCCATGGAGGTGATATCCGCTGGACACGAGGGCGCACGAAGAAGACAAGGCAGGAGCAGTAGAGCAAGACGGGAAGGGAGAAGTTGGAGAGTCAGTGAAGAGCATAGCGGAGCAGTTCACGGCGGCTTGTTGGTATTTAGAAAACAGCGCGTTGGCGAAGTCAGGCGAACTCATAATTTGGCGCCGGTGATTTGTAGGCCCGGGGCGCGTTAATGTCCACTTTTTACGACGCGCCGTGAATTATTGGCGGGGTATTACTGTCTAGATTTACACCAAAAATACACACACACCCCACTCATCCCCCCCTCCCCTCCCTGTGCTTCTCGGACCACGTGACCTTGGGTCCATGTGATGTCAAAATGCCCAATGGCCGACGGGGCTTCCCTCCGGATGCAATATTATAATGGCAGAAAATAGCTGAAGCGCACACACACACACACACACACACACACACACACACACACACACACACACACACACAGAGAGAGAGAGAGAGAGAGAGAGAGAGAGAGAATGCAATCTATACTAAACAATCAATACGCAGCAGCTCGGAACGTGTCTACTAATCACCGAGCTCACGCGGAGCTGAGGCTGACAAACTTAAATCTTGACCGTCCTGTCACAGAGTTAGAAGTGGCTTGAAACGCGCGCAAAAAGGCGGAAACATCATCAGTTTGACATTGATTGGATGTGAGGAGGAATGGTTCTAGCCTCGTGCGTAAAGTTGCACCGATGACTAAAAAGAGGAGATGGATTTCCTCTGTTGTAGAGACCACACATGTAGCAGAGGAGAGGGTCCCTCACAGCAGAACAAAGCCGGCTGTTGTACCGCTGCAGGAGGAGAGAAACAGGGAGATGTAAACAACTCTTTAAAGAGGAGCAGTCAGGAAATTATTATTCAGTAACGCTCATCACCAGAGAGCTTTAACGGCCAACATTCTTATTTTATTGATGATAAGCAGAACATTAATGAGTACACCTGGCTGCCTCCGTGCCATAGATTACATTTGAAAACAAACAGAACTATAGGCACCTTAGTGGTTGTTGGGTTGATGTTAAATGTTTCACCTTGAGAAACACTTTGTCATCCTGACGCTGAAGGATACCTGTGCTTCA
The DNA here is from genome assembly GCF_963584025.1 of Labrus mixtus. NCBI lineage: Eukaryota > Metazoa > Chordata > Actinopteri > Labriformes > Labridae > Labrus > Labrus mixtus. The sequence goes on from NC_083631.1 coordinate 9,774,967, forward strand.
GTAAAACACTTGAGTAAAGCCGGAGAAAGCTTCTATGCTTGTAAAAACATTACTGAAACCAAATAGAATTCCTGCTTGAGAGGAGGAGAACGCAGAAGAAGAAGAAAAAAAAGAAGATATATATTTACCCCTACCTTGGTTAAAGTGCTAATGTGTCTCCGCCCTCCGGCCTTTTCCACATAAATCTCGTCTTCCTCTCAGCTCAGGTCTGAAGAAGTCTTGCATGCACGTTTTTTTCTCTCTTCGGGTCTTGTTCTGTATCCGTGACCTGCTTTATCCAGGAGGAAATCTTTGTGCCGAATGTGATGACTAACGGGAACACAGAGGAGTTATGCTTGCGTAACATTGAAGTTAAACTTTATGGGACAATTAGTCGATTGAAGAGAGAACTTTGAAGTCTCAGATTCAAAGTTTGATTATGGACAGATACTTTGCAGCCATTCGATTTAATTTGTGAGTCATGGACACAAACACCAAGGCCGCTATGTAGTGCCTGCAGGGGGGGGGGGGGGGGGGGTTGTTATAGGGGGCCACAGATTTAGGGCTGAGGGTCTCGAGATGTCTCTTACGGCCATGCACAGATTCAACTTGGAGTCTCCTTTAAGAAAAACTGGTGGACAAATAAAAAGTCTCCACAGCACGATTCATGTAGTTTCTATTCATGTGTTTTAAACATATGTGTTTTCTTTTCACCTTTTGAAAACTTAAAGGACACAGATCAACTTGTTACCTGCTGTCCATGGAGCCTTGTAAAAACAGTTGAATGAATCTGAATAATCTTTTTTTGAACATGAGTTTATTTGAACAGAAATCCTGCTGCAGTTGGATTTAAACAAGGAGACATTTAGGGGGCTGAGGGGGTCTAAAAGGGTAGACTCCTGTGTTTCATAAGGCCGGGATGTAAGGATCAAACATCAGGATATTTTTGCCTTTACTGATTTTGAATTTATTCTTCAACGTTTACAAAATGCAAAACGGCATCGTCAATGCAAAATGAAAGCTGCTCATGTTTGTTTTTAAGACAGAAATATAAAGCAACTTGATTGTTTTTTTTACGCACTGTTCAAAACTGGATTCAGAAACGGATTCTGCTCCATTTAAGGAGAAAAGCACATTTGATGCAGAGCCAGGCTTCCCTAGGGGGGTTGCAGAAATCTCAGGGGGGGCTAGAGGCTCTGTCTGCTCTGGGGTTATATCGAAACTAGATCTGCAAAAAGTAACTCAAATCCTGATGACACACTGACTGGACAGCTTATACAAAGGTCTGTAGATGAAACTCTAAAATGTCAGGCTGCTTGGTCAACTACATCTATCTCTAAATCTAAAACTAAGGGTCCTGGGGGGGGGCTCGGCTTCTCTTAGCTACAAGTCAAGTGTCTGAAGAAGAGCGAATACGCATGCTCAGTTTGTTTGATCTCCAGATGGAAACAATCCAACTTCAAGTCGTCATGGTGATGATGATGGAGGGCAGTGTAATGGTGAATACAGAGGCCTGTAATAATGTAAGTGGAGGTGGAGGACCAGGCAATAAATAAAGAGATGTTTGGATAGGATGTGTGTGTGTGTGTGTGTGTGTTGAGGGGCGGCGCCTGTTGTTTTAAGAGGAGATTTCCGAGTCGAGGCTTAAATGTTTGGCCCCGTGAACTGAACGGTTTTATCAGTCTGGGTGCTGACAGGAAGGAGGGAGAGAGAGAAGGAGGCAGGGAAGGGTGAAAGGAGAGGAAGTGATTAAAGAATAGGAGGAAAGTACGGAAGCCCTAAGCAGACATATGACCATACATTTTATGTAACGCTGTTTTTCTGTTAAAGGTGACATATCCTCCTCCTCCTCTTCTTCAGTGTAAATAAGTCTCAGAGCTCCCCAAAACATGTGTATGAAGTTTCTTGTTCTAAATCCACTCTGATCCTGTATTTGATCATGTCTATAAACCCCTCTATTTCAGCCCTGCTCAGAACAGGCTGTTTCTGTGTCTGTACCTTTAAATATGTAAATGAGCTGTGTCTGACCACGCCCCCTCTCTGGAAGGGCTTGGGTGTACTCAGGCTTTCTCGCTCCATGTCCTATTGTTTACGGTGAGAAGGCAGACTCAGAGGGCAGAACAAACACCTAGCTGTGGGAGTGTCACCCACCTGGGGGAGGGGCTACTGCCCTTTGTGATGTCATGAAGGGCAAATCGCCAAACGGCCTGTTTGAGCACACATTTTCTGAAAAGTGGAGCAGGCAGAAGATGGAGAGGATGGACTTTTCTCATCATTGGGGGGTTTGTAGACAGACTAGAGACACATATTAGAGTTAGAGAAACATGGAGAAGAGTATTTTATATATGTGACCTTTAAGGGTTTATTTTGGTTGTGATCTTGACTTCAAGTTATCAACTCTGGTTTCCCGTGAAGACGAGTTAATGTCTCGACTGAATTGAAGTCGTTATGACTGGAAACTCAGCGCTGTTATCCCGAGATAATGAGATGAGAGCTCAAGAAAACGATCGTAATAAACTCGGTTCTATAAAATGTGTTGATGTGTGTCTGCTCAGGGCTTCCGTAGAAAAAGCGACATCTTGAATTGTCTCTTTCTGTTTCACTCTTTAGCTGACGAATCAAAAACTTTCTTCCAAATTGAAGATGGCAATTAAACAGTGCCACATTAAGAGCCCCCTCCCCATCATCACCTCATAGCAGAGCCCGACATTAAATTACAGAAGTCGACATTTAATCACATTTTTTCTCCTTTTTATTTTTATGAATGTTCTCTTTTTTTTTTAATCTGCACTGTGCGCATGCTTTTTACCCCAAAAAGAGAAAAAGGAAGACAACATAAAACGAACACCATCGATCATAAAACCAACTAAAACGAGAAACAACAATTAGAGTGTGTAAAAAAGAGACCCGACCTACTAAAACAGCATAAATAGGCAGTTTCATGTTGTTGGAAATTTCATTAATTGCTACGTCATCGTCATCATCATCATCAATCATTGCCATAACAACAACAACAACAACATAGAAGTGAGAAGTACAGTAAAAAGTGCACCATCATCTTTTTAACTTAAAAACTATACAGCTGCCAAAGATAAAATTGTTAATGATAAACTTCTAACAATATAGAAATGTTTCCACGATAATTGTTCCACAAAGAAAGGAAGCTATCATTTTTCTTTTTTTTTTTTTTTGATTCTTTTAAACACTAGATTAATCTATGTTTGTTCGACTTGGATTGATCCGCCCCCTCCCTCAGTGATTTTTTTTTAAGTTCACTTTCTTGTCTCACTGCGTGTTTTTTTTTTTTTCTTCCCGCGCTTTTCAACAGTCAGCACGTGGAGGCTCGAGGCCTCATCAGTCCATCCGGTCGCCATTTTGAAATGTTCCTTCCATCGATTGGATCGTGGAGACAGCGGGGCAGTCCAATGGCCTTTAAGTTAGACAAAAACAACCCCCCCACCCACCATTCTTCACCCATCCTTACCCCCGTCCTGTCCAGCATTTACAGCCCTCCCCTCCCCCCTCCTCGCCCGTGTCCCCGCTTTCCTCCCTACATTGGCTTCGGAGTTTTCTCGCAGCAATCCTCAATCACGGCGGCCTGTGACCCCGCTGTTCCCGCTACAGCCGCGACCGAGGCTCCTCCTCCTCCTCCTCCTCCCCCTTCACCTCCTCCACTCCCGCTGCCATCCCTGATCTCCTTCTCCCTCCTCTCCCTCTCCACCGCCTCCTGCTCGCTCTTGCTGCTGGGGAACTTGTCCTTGTTGTTCTCCTTCTTCCATTTCATCCTCCGGTTCTGGAACCAGATCTTCACCTGTCGCTCCGTCAGAGCCAGCGCGTGCGACACTTCGATGCGGCGTTTCCGGGTCAGGTAGGGGTTGAACAGGAACTCCTTCTCCAGCTCGAGGGTCTGGTAGCGGCTGTAAGTCTGCCGGCCTCGTCTCCTGCCAGCAGCTACTGGGTGGAGGAGGGGGGAGGCGGGGGGTGGGCAGAATAGAGGGGGGGAGACATTATTAGAGGAAAAACTACCTGATTACATCATCACTTTATCGTAAAACTTCCAACGACCCCTTACATGGAAACCAAACAAAGTCTTTGCTATTAAAACGCTAATATTTATTATTAACCCGAAAACAGAGAAAGTTTGCAGCATTCGTCTTAAAGATAAGTTTCCTAAAGGGACTGAAAAGTGTTAGATTTCCTTTTGCAATGTGTCCTATCTAAGCGCGTCGTGTTGGGTCATGTCTATGATACTGTACTATACGGCTTGGTACTATACGGTATGGTACTATCATGATGGTACTATATGGTAAGATACTATATGGTATGGTACTATATGGTATGGTAATATCATGATGGTACTATATGGTAAGATACTATATGGTATGGTACTATATGGTATGGTACTATCATGATGGTACTATACGGTAAGGTACTATATAGTATGGTACTATATGGTAAGATACTATCATGATGGTACTATATGGTAAGATACTATATGGTATGGTACTATATGGTATGGTACTATCATGATGGTACTATACGGTAAGGTGCTATACGGTATGGTACTATACGGCTTGGTACTATACGGTATGGTACTATACGGCTTGGTACTATCATGATGGTACTATACGGTATGGTACTATACGGTATGATACAGTTTCATGTTTTATATTCACATCTGCAAATATTTAAATCTACATTTCCAAAACATTGATTTTTTTTTTGCTGAGTATGGCAGAACAAGAGGGCCAACATGAAGGCACAAAGACCCTCCTCATACAGCGCTTTGTGTCTGAACCAGTTCAACTCTCAAAGGTACTCATGTGACATCACAATGATTTTAAAGAGAAATAAAGTTGCACATGTTTTAATATTAGAAGATTAACCAAAAGCATCTTTAAATAAAATGCATTTTCAGATTACAGACAATAACTGATGAAATGTTGATGTACTGAAATGTGTTGTAGAAGTTTAGTGTGCGTGTGTTGCTGTAGAATTACACTGAGACGGTTTCTCTTCATTTCACTGATGTTCAGATGAAGTGCTTTACTTTGAGATACAGATGAATCCCTTTGTTTGTCTGTGAGTGTGGATTAACTCAGTGACCCTTCATCCAAACAAACACACAAACAAACATGTTTATGTTGTTATTGATGCATGGATGTTAAATTCACACATCAGAGCTGTTTTCTTGAAAAGAAAGGAAGTTCAGGCATGTCTTTAAAAATCATATGATTCTCATATGACTCATGTTCATGGGTGTCATAAATCTATCTCTCTTCCACACTTACTTACACAAACACACACACACACACACACACACACACACACACACACACACACACACACACACACACACACACACACACACACACACACACACACACACACACACACACACACACACTATTCTTACGTCTCCTCTTTACGCAAAGGATCCGGAAACACAAAATGTTCTAACCCACCCGGAACTCCACCAAAAGCACATCACCATCCGCCAACTGCAGTCACTGAATATTTCTAAAAAGAAACATCTACTGAGCACTTACAGGAGTGCACATGAATATTTGATGCTTCACATAAATACATCGTAAAAACTGAGGAGAGGGGGGGAAAGCATCTCTTTAAGAGACGATCTCTGAAAGAATGAAGAGGAGAATAAAGATGCGTTCAAAGACAAGAAGAGACTTTTCATTAAAAACGGTGCAAACGATGAGAAGTGGAGATAGAGAGGTGTAGCTGTGAGTCTCTGAGGTGGATGTTTCTTTGTCTGCGCGCAGGGAGAGAACCCGGAGCACAGACGCAATATCAAATTCATAAATACTTAATCAACGGACACGAGGTCACGTATCGAGTTTCTGCACAAACGCTGGACAAGCACGACGAAAGAAACACCCGCCTCTCAGGTGATTTTATTCACCTGCAGGTTTTTTTTAAAACGTTTTTAGTATGTTCTCCATGATGGTCCCAGTTTATAAAGAAAAATAAAAACATGAAACTGAATATAATCACAGAGTGTTGATGCTTTAAAGACAGCTGCGGTGCTTCTATAAAACTGGAACACTTCTCTGAAGGAGTCTGACATTTCCACACACGCATCCTATTTTTATTGAGCGTAAATATATAATATAACTAAGCATTGTTAGTGATCATGCAGCTCTAGAATAAAAAAAAAATGCTGCTTCTAAACAAATTTGATAGGAGGGGAAATATCAGGCGTTTGCATGATTGTCAAAATGTCCCTTTTTTTTTTTTTAAATTTGCACATTTTGTTTTATTCTCATTTTATATTTTATTGCATTCCCTGACAGAAGCTGTGGGCTCTAAATAAAGTTGATTATTATTATTCTTTATTGTGCATCAGAATAAAAAAAGAACGCGTTTAGGAAATATTCTACCAACTACAGAGCAGTGGAAGAATTCTCATTTCAGGTCAAATCAAATATCAAAGGATTTTTTTCAGGATGGATTTTGTTTATTCCCTGATTTAAATGTAGTTTTGTATTTTCTTGAATGCAGTGATTGTTGCTGTAACCACACGCAGCCCTCTTACTCTCCTCTCATTAGAAACAGCCTGCAGGTGAAAAACAAACACGGATCAGTGATGAGTTTGACTTTCCACGTTCAGTGTCCGTGTTTGGGCACAGAGCTGCTTTTATGGTCAAACATGCAGAAGAAGAAGAAGAAGAAGAAGAAGAAGAAGAAGAGGGGGAACAGCGGCAGACGAGGGAGTCTTTATGGAAATGTGTGAACTTGTAAGTGATGTAAATGTCTTGTATGTGTTATCTGTCACGGGGCTGGCGCCGTGATTTCGTGCTGTGGGGACTAAAGGGAGCTGGGCGCCACCTTCAGTGCTGTCACCAGCCATGAATTAAGGGAACTGAGAAACACTTTCCTGGATAAAATGACAGAGAGGATTGCTTTGATCCGAATGCTATTTTGACGGAGCAACGCACACGAAGAATTTAACCCTCAACCTCCGGCACACACACACACACACACACACACACACACACACACACACACACACACACACACACACACACACACCAGCTCCATCCACAGCTGGAGGATCAAACAGCTCTTAGAGGACTAAATCCTCAGATTTGTTTCATTTGTTTGACGTGTTGCTGCTCTCCCGTCAGCTGAATGATCACCTGCTCTTTAGCAGACTGAGGCTTCGGCATTCTAAACATTTTGAAGAGCTATCACACATGAAACCTTTACTACGCCAATTAAATGAGCTCTAAACTAATGCACGGCTGTTGGCAGTTGACATTTTGGAGGAAGGAGAAACAAGGTTTCCTCTGGACAACAGAGGCCAATGAGAGCCGAGACAGAAGACTAAAACAATTACAGACATGCATTCATTCTTCTGCCTAATCAGATTTTACTTCGCCTTTTTCTTTTGTAGCCTGGAGAGAGAATCATTTGTGATTTATTCCAAACCACAGCGAGTCGTAAAACGAGTTCAGAATGAGACTCAGATATTAAAGCTCGGAGAGACTCGGGAGGATTTCAACGCATCTTCTTCCTCCTCCAGTGCCGTGTTTCTGATATATGAAAGGTATGGAGGAGGCGCGCTCCTCTTTACAAGACAACTTATGAAACGTTTCCTCTCGTTAAAGCGGGATTTCGGTGCTAAACGGGGAGGATCACCGCCTCGCAGCTGCGCTCCATCCCCCCGTTACACCCGCAAAACACGGTCCGCCTTTTCCTGCTATTATAACTAATAAATCCTCGCGCTGAGCTGAGATAATATCCCATCAAAGAGCACACGAGCTGTAACCGCGTGCGTACATACAGAGCATTCTCGGACTTTAGCGGCTTGTCATGCCTGGTTTCCTGTTTTCACTCGAGTCTGCAGCCCCCGGATGATGAGAGCTGCCTGCACCCGGGCAGTAAAGCCAAAGTATACAGTATGAAATCTATCAATCATAGGACTAATCACTGTCATCGTCTCTGCAGAAGAGTGGAAGCTCCTTCAAACGTCGTTTTCAGGATCCCAGCCCCGCGCGCGCCTGAGTGTGGCCGCTCGTGTTTAACGCTGGGAATGATTTGGAGAGCCGTGACGCGCAGACAAGTGTTAGGAAAATATAACACAGGCTTTAACTGTGTAAATTATGATCATTTACAGGCCACACAATCAGGAAACATGTAATACTGATACACAAGGTTCCCCTAACACACACACACACACACACACACACACACACACACACACACACACACACACACACACACACACACACACACACACACACACACACACACACACACACACGCACACTGCAGGGAACGTGCTCGTATTGTTGTAAATGTGTATCATCAAATGTTGCTGCTGTTATCTGGAGCAGGTGGTTTCAATATGTGTGCTGTGAGGATGAAAGGAGAAGCAGCTCGAGGTGAAAACAGACCCGCTTCATTTATTTATTATATATATATTTTTTTATTTTATGATCATAATCATGAAGCCACAAAAGTCCTGTACAGGCTATAACCCGTCTGCAGCCCCACTTTAAAAAATACAACCGAGAACACAAGCAATAAACTCTCACTCTCTCTCTCACTCACACACACACTCACACACACACACACACACACTTACACACACACACTTACACACCACGGCACAAGAAATATGGGCTCAAACAAAATAGGCTGCTATACACGTCAATCCCTTCACTGCCCTCTCTCCCTCTCTGCCTTACAGTCTGTGTCTCTCCAACACAAAAATGCCTTCTTGCATAATCAGCCGTATTGTGCTGTCGGTTTAAACCATCCATTATCAACTCGGCGTCCCTACAATGCAAATAATATTTGAAGAAATTCAAATTAAATTTATATAATCTGAGCTCGGCCTGCTCCTGACTCACCGTGTGCCACAAACAAACTGAGTGTTTTAAGAGCACGCTTTTTTTTTTTTTTTACTTGCAGGGTGATTTAGATTTTTTTTGTTTTCATCAGATGTGGAGGTGCTAACTCTTCTTCTTCTTCTTCCTCCTCCTCCTCTCACACATGCACAGTCTCTGCTCTAACCCAACAGGGACTCGGCCACCGTGCAGCCAAATATTCCCACAGACCACAGGCAGGGCAGTAAAAGCAAAAAACGGCAGTAAAAGTTTAACCCGGGTCAGAGCTGCATGTCTGAAACAACTCTCTCCCATCTGCTCAGAGCTGCACTTTTTTGTAGAGGGGCTCTTCTCTCTCCTCTGAACCCCCTCCTCCAACATCTCCCGTCCATTTTAGCCTGCTTTCCTTTCTCTCCCTCTCCGAGCTCCTACCCCGGCTCCTCTCAGTATATGACCCGGGTAATTAAACCCTAAAGTCATTCACAAGTTTTGGTGCTGCCAATAAAACCATAAACGTGCTTTTGTCTCCCGCTTTGAACGCAGGAAGCTCCGATTGCCCTGCGCGAACTGCTGCTTTTTATAAACACTTTTCTTCAAAGTTTCTTCCACTGCTCCCTGAACATGTCTCCTCTTCGTGGAGCAGCAGCAGCGCGACTCTCTCTGTAGGAAAGAAGAGTCAGCGTAAAAGACAAAACAACCTCTGCAGCTCCGTTAGCTCACCTTGCGGCCTCATCCAGGGGAACAGCTGCGTCGGTGAGGGGCTCTGCTCGGTCCCCTCCGCGTCCTCTCCGCTCAGCACCGGCGCGCCTCCCAGCTTACAGTCGCTGTACTGGACCAGATCCGCGTCCTGCGTCCCGAAAAGCGTCTGCCGCTGAAGGGCGTCGTATCCGTAGAAGTTCCCGGGCTCGCCGTGGCATGTGACCGCGCAGGGGCTCTGCTGGTACGGGTTGCTGGGCAGTGTGGAGGCGCTGTGGTGGTAGAAGTCCTGGATCTGCGGGGCGTGCTGGAAGGTGGCGCCGGAGCCCGGGCCGTACACCACGGTGGGCCGGCTGCCGGTCAGGTCCTGCGCGAAGCCGCACTCGTAATAGTTTGGACGTAACGAGTCTCCGCTCTTATATTTAGAGAAGAGCGAGTTGACGAAATATGAACTCATCTTTGTGTTGGTGTGGTTTTTTTTTTTTTTTTTTACAGTAGTTCAGTCAGTGTTCAGCAGAGTCACAGAGGGAGCGACCAGCGGCTCGTGCTTTCCTTTTTTCTGCTTCTGTCGCGCGCTGTGAGGCAGACAAACACCGACACACACACACACACACAGAGAGAGAGCGCGAGGCGAGTCTGCCGCCGGTGTCGGTGACCGTTGTTGTGGTGTTTCCCCTCACGGCCACAGTGACGGACGCGCGGTGATGCGAGTAACGGAAACAGCCACAACCACAACAACAACAACAACGATCACACCGATTCCATAAAAACTCCAGCGAAGAAGAAGAAACAGAAAACGTAGAGAAAGGAGAAGAAGAAGAAGAAGAGGGAGAAGTTGAGGAGGAAGGGCTCCTGCGCATCACAATTCCGGTGTTCGCGCTGGAAGCGGAGCCCTGTCGCGCTCTCAAACGGCTTTTCCGTGATTTACTCCTCTGCAAATGAGTTGTTTCATATTTTTTCTCCCTCTCTCTCTTGCTCCCTCTCTCTCTCTCTCTCTCTGGCTCTCTATCGCGCGCGCTCACCCCCTCTTTCTCTCTCTCTCTCCTCCTGGCCTCGGTGTGTGTGTGTGTGTGTGTGTGTGTGTGTGTGTGTGTGTCGGTTTCAGGGATAATTTGCATCTATTATCAGCTCTTCATCCCATTGGCTTCTCCACGCACACCAGTGCCCGTACACACACACACACACACACACACACACACACACACACACACACACTCATATAGGGTCTATTACACTTTTTTTTTCTCTCGCTTGTCCCCGCACGCGCCTCTGAGCTTATAGATGATAGTCAGCTCGAGGAGCTCCGCGCGCCAGAGATAATGCAAAGAGAGAGAGAGAGAGAGTGAAGAAAGAGAGAAGAAGAGGAAGAGAAGGAGGAGTGGAAGAAAATAGGTGCACTATCAAGGGCGTGGGGGAGGGGGGGGTGTAATGAGAATTCTGCCGCTTTGCATCTGATCAACAGCAAATAGACGCACGCGCACACTCACATCAACCAAAAGAAGAAAAAGAACTGATTTTCTTTTTACTTTGAAGCTGAGATTGAGGTCGGGTGTTGATGGTGGGGAAGGGGTGAGGGGATGGGGGGGGGGTGTATTGCTCTCATTAATTGCTCTTTCTCATTTTCTCCTCTGAATCCTTAAAGGAGAGAGCGCGCGCGGAGTGAATGAGGCCCGCAAATGTCAGCGAGCCTGCACGAGAGAGAGGGGGGGGGGGGGGGGGGGGGGAAGTGGAGGGGTAGTGCTTCCTAATTGGTATTGGTTTTAACAAGTACCAGTCTATAAATGTAATTGAGGTTTTAAAACCAGTTCTTGTCTTCATTTCTGAGGCTGGTCAGAACGAGACGCGCATGCGCCCTGATCGTCGTATACTTTTATAAATATGATCTCCATAAACATGTGAGGAGGACCGGGGAGGTAATGGGCTCGGGGAAAGTGGCTGTAAACGCTTTAACAAACTATAAAGCTCCATAAAGCGGAGGGGCAGTGTTCGCTTGTTTACGTCCCGGCAGCAGAAACAAACCGGGATGTTTTACGACGCGCCCTTTGCGCCACCGGAGGCCGTAAACGCCTCATCGTCGCCCGGTATTTAAGTGTCATTTTCTGCGTGTTTTCCATACTGCTGTGGTCTTTCCTGTAGTGTGAGCAGAGGTAAGAAGAGGGCCTTACTAAGGAGGGATAGGATGAGCAGAGTGTGGACTGAGGCCTTGTAGAACAGCCGTAAAAAAGTAAGAAATAAAGACCAACGTGTGGACTGATTTCTGCATTGATTGACACTAAAACAGTGTTTTCTGCAGCCTGAAAGATGCTGATCAATCTGAGAGGAGCAATCAATGATGCAGGTGTCTGCAGGAGCTCAAACTCAATTTTCTCATTCGGTTCCTGCAACATGATTTTGTTTTTGAGCTTTCATTTTATCTCCATCATTGAATGTTTTCCTGTTCGTGGCGCGCTCAGCCAAATAAAAATGTCATTACAGGAATTTAATTTATTTAGATTATACAGCGCTGACACAAAAGGCCCAAATGTTGCCAGCAGCCGCCTGAATTACACTCCGTGTTGTGGTAAATCAGCTGATTATACGCCCGACTTTCTGAGGAGTAATTGCCGCAGTATTTTCCCAATTTATTACCCAGAATATGATCTTATTGAAAGTTCAGCGCGCCGTGTTTTACACTTCTAATAAAGTGTTTGCTTATGAGAGATCTGCAGTCTGCGGGGCGAGATGTGGATGTGTGCGCGGGAAAACACGCGTTTGAGAGCAGTTTTAATCACAGTCCGGACAGAGATCTAAATTAGAAAACAGAGAGAGTCTGTTACCGGTTCATTCCTGCAGAATAAAACACACAACAGAGAACATCGCGCGGCCCTGGAGACGCGCACAGACTCCGTAAACAGAAGGATTAAGAGAAGTAAGAAACATCAATAGCTGTTTCATCTGCGTCATTTTAACCATTATTTAAAATCAGGATAGCACAGGTGAAGAGTTCTGTGCATCCTGAATGCTCATATCCCTTACAGTGACCAGTGCAAAACATGTTTCCAGCACCCTGCACACGCGCGTTCACCTTACACATTCCTGCATATTAAGTAGGGAAATAAGGTGCGTGCGTCCTTGGCGTGGATTGTGCACCAACACAAATAAACATTTCCTGGAGGCCTATACGTATCCTGCACGGCTATTGGGTAATTATTTTCCAAGGCTTCAGCCCTTCCTCTGCATCATCAGTGAGAAGAACCCAAAAATGTCTTCAAATATCAGGACAGAAATTCTAAAAGTATCTCAGTAACCTCCGAGCTCCTCTACAACACCCATTTTTATACACACAGAAAAGGAATAAAGCAAGTTGCCCCCCCTCACAGGAGCTCGTTGGTTTCGACATCAGGAGGTGAGCAGAGCCTCGGGCGAGACTGTTTTATCGGTGGAGCAAGAGCGCCATCAAGTGGCCGTTTGCTTAAAGGGCCACAGGGGGGACGTCGGCCTGTAATGCGGCTTTATGGTTCTATTAAGTGCGCACATAAAGCTACATAAGCTGCTTTAAAATAAAACTGCGGGATATAATTGGAGGCCAGATGTGAGGGCTGATTTGGGATTTGTGGGTAAAATAGAGAAGAGAGAGAAAGAGAGAGAGAGAGAGAGTAGTGCAGGAGGGGAAAATACAAAGTCCTGCTTATCAGGCTAATATCCATCAAGCTGAATATATAAATATAGACTCTGTATGTGAGACAGACAGGTTCAGAGGCATCTAGAGGTTGGATTTAAAGTTAGAGCACAGAGACACAGGATGCCTTCTGTAGTTTTTATTTCTCATATTTAATCTAAAGCAAAACTAAAAATGGAAAAAATAAATCATGCATAAGTATTTCAAGCTTTACTGTTTTTTGTAAGCAGCAGGTAAATGCACGAGACTCTTTATAAATTCTGTAGGATGGTTTTGTCACAACTCTTTAATGTTTACAAAATGCGCAGTGAAAATCTGTTTTCAAATATTTGTTATAAATCTTCTGAAATGGTTTAATATTTAAAGACTCAAATAAAATGTGATTGGCTCGTGGGAGGAGTTATATTATATAAGAATTATTTAATTTGTTTAATTTATTGGGGATATTTATTTCATGTTGGTTAATATTTTACATGTTTGTGCTTGGCGTAAATAAAGTTATTCATGTAAACACGTCGTGGAGACGTTTAGTGACTTTTCCTGATTTTCTGTGATTTTTTATTATTGTTATTTAATTTCCGATTATTGTTTTTATTTAAAAAAAATATATTAATAAATAAAATTGGGTGACGGGTTAGAGGTGTGTGTCAGTGTGTGTGTGAAGTCCAACTCAGACATCCTCATTTCATTACCGCACATGATGGTTGTTTTTATGTTCGAGGGACGTGTGTGTGTGTGTGTGTGTGTGTGTGTGTGTGTGTGTGTGTGTGTGTGTGTGTGTCTTAATAACAGGCTGTAAATGCGGTTGTAACTGTTATCTGAAGAGAAAGCAGTCTTGGTGTCACCCCTGATGCCTGGAAATCTCGTAATCATGACAAAAAAAAATGCAACGCGAGATTTAAAATAAAATAGGAACATAAATAACATATTTAACCATTTAGGTCTGCAGACAGCTGTTGTGGGATCAAACCTGTGTGTTTCCACACTTCATGCAGAAAATTCTCTGCCTCCCCCCCGCTGTGCAGCCCCAGCACGGGCCCCGCTGTGACCTCTATAGGCCGGAAAAGAAGCCTGGGAGCCGGTCACAGAGCGCTGTCATGCCGGGGTCTGTCTGGCTTTGGTGTTGTTTTGGGGGAGTTTATGCCTTTTTACAACCCTGGCTGTAAGGACGCAGCAAAGTGAGACAAAGAGGTCAGAGAGGAGCCAACACACACTCTCTCTCTCTCTCTCTCTCTCTCTCTCTCTCTCTCTCTCTCTCTCTCTCTCTCTCTCTCTCTCTCTCTCTCTCTCTCTCTCTCTCTCTCTCTCTCTCTCTCTCTCTCTCTCTCTCTCTCTCTCACACACACACACACACACACACACACACACACACAACCAGGCAGCAAAAATACCCCAATAGAGCCAAACGGCCACAAAACCATAAAACTCCCAAGGCTGAAAAGAGGGCAGGAGGAGGAGGAGGAGGAAGGAGACTCATCCGTGCTATGTTCCTGAAATACAAAAGTAGAACAAAATCAAATAAAACAAATTCAAAATGTTCCTGAAAACATGTTTCCTCCTCACCCAGGCCTCTCCATCACGCACTGAGAGTCTCAGATGTCAGACAGTAGTATAATATTGACTCATCCTCTGTGTGTGTGTGTGTGTGTGTGTGTGTGTGTGTGTGTGTGTGTGTGTGTGTGTGTGTGTGTGTGTGTGTGTGTGTGTGTGTGTGTGTGTGTGTCTTTGATCCCAGCCTAACCTCCAAATAAAAGATGAAGCAGGAGATCTGAAACATTTCCTCTAATATTTCTTCTGTGTGTCTTTCCTCGCCCCCCCCCCCCCCTCTTTTCTTTCCTCGTGTTTGCTTTACAGCCGTTTAGTTCTTAACCTTCAGAAATTTATACGCTATAAACTTTTATAGCAGTCATATTCTTTTATTGCGCTGCGCAGCGTTTGATCCTCTTTCTCTCCTCTCCGTCTTTTCCGTCTTCCTATTCGCGCTTTTTACGACAGTCGGCGGCGGATTCTTCCTCTTCTTCCAGCCCGCACGCATCCGCTCCCGCATCCCTCGTCACCCTCACACCCCCACCCCCCCACCTTTCTTTTTTACCCGTGAGCTCAAGCCCCCCGGTGCGTGCAGAACATCCTGCTCCTCTCGTGCCGTTTGTTTCCGTGTTTGAAAATAGGAAGTGTGCAAAACAACTGACGTGAGAGACACGAAGAAGAAGAGGAGGAGGAGGAGCTGCTGGAGCTTTTATTGGTCCAAAGGGAGAACAGCTAAGGTAACAGATTTGTTTTTTAAAACTAAAGTAAAATAAGAAGAATGAAATAAACCCTGACGGCCTGCACGGACCCGCGGACCACAGCTTGGGATTTGACAGAATTAGAAGAAGTAAAGGAGAAAAAACCGCGCGGAGATTTGTGTCTCTGAAACTCAACCTGAGTGGAAGCAAAGGGAGGAATTATTTTCACAGACATGGAGCTATCAGCTGTTTGATCCGCGGACTGTTTTCACCTCAGAGGGAAAAAAACAACGTGGAGGAACTGCAGGAATGTTCACGAGACGCTGAGAAATTCTCATTTTCATTTCTACTCTTTAAAAATATTCTCTGCAGCCACTGTAGATCTTCTTCTACCTTCTTTTATGTCATTCATTATTTTTATTCTTATTATTTTATTCTTATAATATTCTGAATTAGTGGATTTACAAAAAAAAGTATTTCCTCATTTAAATAATTATTTTTAACCTCATAACTGTTTTTACATTTCCAACTGATCCAGCCAATGACGGCCTTAAGGTCAAAAGTTAAAACTAAAGTATTACATATTAACATCAATAATATGATGGACTTTTTGTCAAATATTTGTCCACAGCACAGTTAAAGACTCATTTATTTATTCGTTTATGTTTTTATATTTACAGTTCTGTTGGTTTTTTTAAAAATTAAAAAACAAATAAATTAAGATTTTAGTTCAGAGCATCACGCGCTCACTATTTCCCAACTTGCCTCATATTTGTTTATTGTTTGTTGTTTGATTTTAGCAGCTGAGACAGTTTGCATACTTTAATATTTTCTCTACTTCATACTTCAGAAAATTCTGTAATAATTATATTGTTATTATTGGAGCACGGTGTAAATATTATCAATAGCACAGTGACGTCATATTTATGCACAGATACATCTGTTCTCATTTCATATTTTGAAGATTTAAAAAAATGGAAATATTCTCATCAATACTTTCTATGTTTTCGTTTTTCCGTTCCTGAATTGAAATAATCACACCTCCATCTGATGGTGACATTTTCACTTAGAGGAGCAGCACATGTTTTTATTATCACTGTTTCTGCAACATAGCACGTGCACTTATTGGTCATCTTTATTATATTTAACTATTTAATCTGAAGCTGTGACGTGTGCACATATTTCTTCTTTGTTATAATCGATGATCATATTTTATAACAGCTGTAACCTGTGCTCATACTGTCATCATTATTATATGTGCTGATGTTAATATCCTCGTTGTTATAACACGTAAACATTTTTTTCTGATTATTATATTTGTATTTTTTAAAATGATTTTATTTGCTCTAACAGAAGCACGTTGTTTTTATTTCTGGGGATTTCATTTTGAAGTTGTCACGTGCTTATTGATTATTTTAAATTATTATTTGTAAAAATGTGCAAAAACTGTTCTCGAGACTGTTTTTAATGTTGTTATTATTTCTGATTTCTGAGCACGTGCAGAGCAGCCAGCAGCTTTTTGGCTCCGTGTCCGCCGGTTAATGAGTCCGGAATGGCTGATGTGATCTGATCCATACAGCCGTTTGTATCAGCGGGACCATAACTCTCTTAGAGCAAATTTATGAATAAGAGAGATATTCTCAGCTGCTTGATGAATTATAGAAGCTGTGCTGCGTAAAACAGCTCATTCAGTGTGTGTGGGGGAGGGGGAGGAGGGGGGGGGGGGGGGGGGGGCTCGGGGCCTCCAGCATCATTCCCAGAGAGTGTGCCAGTGAAGCTGCTTATTATCTGTGGACTCTGTTTTAATATGAGAGGATAAAGTGGAGACATATTGGATTGGACACGTTCGCCTGCTTGAAATATGAGTTCGCCAGCAGCAGCAGCGCGCGAGTCGACTTGTGCAGCTCATTTAGTTTCAGTAAAATATGAAATGATGAATCCTGGACCTACTTTAGTTAAATCACTGCACAATGAGCTCATCTGCATTCTTACGATGCTCACAGTTTGAAACGGTTATAGAGGAGAGAGAGGGCGGAATGGGTTATGTGTTGCACAGATGTAGAAAAGTATGACACACCTGAGTCACATGTTTGTGTGATACTGTATCAAATCTTAAAATCACCTAATCCGTATTTAATTGATGGTTTTCTTGTTAATATTGAAAACCTGTGTTACACATTAAAGCTAAATGCAAAGAACGTGCTCTGCTGTTGGATGTTAAAGGGGGGATGAATGCTGTTCAGATGTTTTGAAAACTTGTTTTCTCAGTTTTAGTAGATTTTTTTTTTTAAATGCAACATGTTCCTTTGATTACAGTATTGCCATAACTCTTAAGAGAATAAACAACAACAACACATTCATGACTCGTATCTTATTGACATGTTCCGGGGAATGCAACACAGCCGCCATTTATCTCAGACCTGGTGGTGGGAAGCTCAAATTTTATGTCATACTGTCATCATGTAGCCTACATGTACCTTGTCTTATAAGTGTTGAGATCTGAGGAGTCATTATCATTCCATTGCATCTAGATTAATTTATAAAAAGCAAACAAAGAAGAGTAGACATCAGGAGGGAGATTTTTCAGGAAAACAATTTTTGATATTATCGACTTTTAGTTTTGTTTGCTTTAAACAACCTTCTATCTATAATTACAAAATCCAGAGAGTATATTAAAATCAAGTATTACATTATTATAAGCACAGTTCAAGCTTACATCCTTTAATGACACAAAACGAGAAGTGTACATTCTTTATGAAGTAGGCTGCTGGTACTACAAACAGGAAAGGCGCTACATTTCTTAAGCTAACACGATGAGAGCCATGAAGTTATTGACTAGCTAACATTAAATTAGTGAGAGAAAAGGAGAGGCATCAATCCAAGCACATGTAGTGTTAGTAGCACAACGGGAAAGCTGTAAATTCTGATCTAACAATAAATTAGCCTGGAAGGAAACGCGTCTCTCAAATATCTCTCAATTCAAAGCTAACATCATGTTAGCTTGAAAGTCAGTAAAGTACGTTCTAGTTATATTCTCTAAATATTTGTATCTTCTATTTATTCTCCTCACATTTGTATTCTTTATTATAGTACCTGTGCCACCGGTTTCCCCCAGAGATGTTTATAGTAGCCTGTAAGAGATTTTTGCCAGGACCAGGAAGTGGAAAGGCGTAAATTCCTGGCTAACATTTCGTTAGCTGCAGAAGTAAATTTTTAGTTTTTGTTATGATAGCAGTACATTGGGAAAGGTGTAAATTCCTGGCTAGCGTAATGTTACCGTGGAAATAAATTCTTCGCTAGAATTAGGCCTACTCCAAAGCCAGACATAGGGAAACGTGTAGATTCAAAGCTAACGTCACGTTAGCTGGAATCGAAGAATGCACTCTCCTAGCCTACTCCACGTTACGATTGATATTAATAACTTTCCCTTTTGTTTAGCAAGAGAAATATGAGCTTATGGAATTTATAAATTCTCAACTAATGTTTCTCTAGTCAAACAAAAGGAAAGGTTTAAATGCAAAGCTAACGTTACGTTAGCTATAAAATCAATTCATGGCTTACATGTTGATAGTGATATGAAGGGCACAAGTTTATGGTAAACAGAGAGTAGTTTAGAGGTTATTCCCAGATTGAATTACTTTAGTGCTACCATAGAAAAGGCATTGACTTCAGTCCTACCTGTTGGCTGGGAAGTAGGCATGTAGGCTAAAAGCACTTTTACACCACAGGTCACACCTACACATTCACACACTGATGGTAGAGGCTGCTGTGAGAGAATCCATCAGTATTAACTCATCCATTCATACACATTCACACACTGATGGTAGAGGCCGCTGTGAGAGAATCCATCAGTATTAACTCATCCATTCATACACATTCACACACTGATGGTAGAGGCCGCTGTGAGAGAGTCCATCAGTATTAACTCATCCATTCATACACAGTCACACACTGATGGTAGAGGCCGCTGTGTAAAGAGTCCATCAGTATTAACTCATCCATTCATACACATTCACACACTGATGGTAGAGGTCGCTGTGTAAAGAGTCCATCAGTATTAACTCATCCATACACATTCACACACTGATGGTAGAGGCCGCTGTGAGAGAGTCCATCAGTATTAACTCATCCATTCATACACATTCACACACTGATGGTAGAGGTCGCTGTGTAAAGAGTCCATCAGTATTAACTCATCCATACACATTCACACACTGATGGTAGAGGCCGCTGTGAGAGAGTCCATCAGTATTAACTCATCCATTCATACACATTCACACACTGATGGTAGAGGCCGCTGAGTAAAGAGTCCATCAGTATTAACTCATCCATTCATACACATTCACACACTGATGGTAGAGGCTGCTGTGAGAGAGTCCATCAGTATTAACTCATCCATTCATACACAGTCACACACTGATGGTAGAGGCCGCTGAGTAAAGAGTCCATCAGTATTAACTCATCCATTCATACACATTCACACACTGATGGTAGAGGCCGCTGTGTAAAGAGTCCATCAGTATTAACTCATCCATTCATACACATTCACACACTGATGGTGGATGCCGCTGATGAAGCAGAGGGAGCATCTTGGGGTTAAGTGTCTCGCGCTTACACATCGGACATGTGGCTGCAGGAGCTGGGTATCGAACCCCGGACACTCCGGTTGAGAGATGACTGACTCTACCACTGAGCCACAGCTGCCCCCTTGTTTAGGGGTGTAAATCAAAATCTACCACATTACAGCCGGTAAGTCCATTCCTCTCTTGTGTAACATTAATGATACCAGACGTAAGAGGTGTATAATCCTCGATAACATTCCTACAGCTAACATAAGAAGTAAACCTAGCTACATGCTACCTGGATGTTAGACAGTTGGATTTATCAGGTTTATTGTAAAAACATCCAACAATGAATCAACATCGTCTTTTAGGATCCCATGGAACCCAAACCCTGGTCCTGTGTGTGAAACTCCTGCACTGATGGTTCGGTCTTTCTCTAATCTTTACTCCACATTAGTGTTTTAGTCTAAACAACACGACTTATCCAACAGTTGTTGAGATATGTGATGAAGAGTTTCAGGGTAAGACTTCCTTTTTATGCCGTCTTTGTGGAGTCACTGAAACTGAATACTCAGCTGTCTGTTTAGAGGGATCAACTAAAAGCTGAATGTTGGTCGTAAGACGATATCTGATGGGTTTCAGGGTTGTAGTTTTCGGCCCTGTTTTGCTCTCTGGTTCAAGTCCAGAATCTGTTTACAGAGATCAACAAAATCTGGATTAACTAAAACAGGGATGAGCAGGAACAGAGCTCAGAGAAAATACAGGAAACAATTGAGTCTCTCTGCGGTGATGCAAAATCAATGCTTCAGTATAAAATGTATTATTTTCTTCTTCAACTACAACAAGTTTGCACTCTGGCTGCTTGTAGAATATCAGCTCCTCCTCACTTTTCTCCTCCTCTACAGATGAGACCATGCGGACTCCCTGCGCGCTCTCAGCCTCCATAACTGAAACTCATCCTCTTTGTATGAACCTGATGTGAGTGTGTGTTGTGCTGTGAGGCTCCTGCTCGCTGCGTTGGGTTAGATTTACTGTGCCATGTGTCAGAGAGAACCCTCCACCCCACTCTCTCCCACACACACACACAGGGTCTGCTGGAGCAGCTTGCGGTTGGTGTCCCTCTCTGGGACAGCGGCTTGGGGCCTGCAGCACAGTTCAGGGGCTTCTGGATTTAATGAAGCTCCGACCCTGCAGGACCTCAGAGAAGAATCACAATCATCCGCCGTCGAGTCCACAGATGGTTTATGGGACGGCTTTGTTGGGGCCCAGGTCTAAATCTGCTCAAATCCCAAGGCCTCATTGGCTGCTGGGCCCAGCGGTGCAGGGAGGATCAGAGAGGATGTGTTCACCATCACAATTCTTCGTCCCAACAGCTCGGGTGTTTACACCGTCAGCACTGATTGGTTCTGCAGTCACGAGTGTTATGGAATCAAATTTATAAACCCCATAAAACAAACTAACATGTTTTGTAATCAAACGATGAAAGGACAGTCTCTGTGTTAATAATGGCTCCTGAGTTAAACATGTTTTTAGAAGCAGCATGTTTATTTAAAGCACTGTCTGTAAACTTGCACAATGCATCTACATGTATTTCATAAACTGATCCTGCATGCTTTGCTAATTGTGATAACAGGCAGTGATTGCTCCATAACTTAGAATAATGTAGATGTAATTTGGGGGCGGCAGTAGCTCCGTCTGTAGGGACTTGGGTTGGGAACCGGAGGGTCGCCGGTTCAAGTCCAGGTGCGGACCAAATATGGAAGTTGGTCTGGTAGCTGGAGAGGTGCCAGATCGCTTCCTGAGCACTGCCGAGGTGCCCTTGAGCAAGGCACCAAAGCCCCTACCCACCATCAGCTCAGGAGCGCCTGACATCTCTCCATTAGTGCATGTCCATAGGATCCTGTTTGTGCATGTGTGTGTTGCAGAATTTCCCCTTGCAGGATCAATAAAGTAAATCTTAATTTTGTTTGTGAACATCTACACACCCTGATGTTCCTTCATAAAGGATGCATGCAAAGACTCTGGAAGAACTAATCAGGTGTAAAATCATCTGATAATATCTGTCCTCACAACAGATACACTTTTGAGTTTAATGAATCAAAAATAAAGACTTTGAAAGTGCTGCTCATGCTGCCCCCTCCCTTTTTTCCTCTGTGGCGCGGAGTGACTTGAACAGTTGCACCGCTGCACATGAAGTAGCAGAATTTAAACATCAGGGTGTTTCTTTGAAAGCTTCCCCTCAGTCTGCTTTTTCTACCAGCCCTGCAAACAGGGTCAGAGGTCACGGCCTCAGTGTGGTTTCTCGCTGCATGCACAGCAGGTTTCTGGGATTGTTTTCTAAACTTTATAAATTCTTTGTTTTTAAAAGGGAGACATGAAATCTATAGATGCATACTTGGGTTGTTAAAACGTTTTTAATCATGTTGAAATTTCCCATAGAATTATTGCCCCCCCACGCTAAACTGATGGGGATTCTTTTTCCACCACCGTCTGCGTCACATACAGGCCTGTAGTAACACAAGGTTTCATTTTACGTCACATACGGACGCTTTGCGTCTTTTTAGGTTTGATTATGACATGACAGCTTTTTTGTCTGGTGAAAGCCCAGCGCGCGGACACCCGGACATCAGTATATGACGTCAAATGGACGTGAAAAAGCGTGACTATGTGACGCCTTGGGAAAAAAGAACGAGAAGGAAAACTAAAAAAGGAGATTAATGTGTATTGATATAATCCTCTAATGTATGTAAGTGTATATCTGTAAATTCATTATATTAAATATGAGAACATAAGTATTCTGCTGCGTTTCTCTGAGCCGGAAGTTAGAATCACTTTAAGATGGGTGGGTTGCAGGGGGAGGGAGGGGGGTCTACATGTGGATTATTAAATGGAAGATGGCTTTGACTTCAATGTAGTGATGGAATAAGGCCGACTGCAAAATTGTGATCTTCAAATAAAAAAACGTCAGAGAATGAAGCCTGCTGTTTGTGTTCTGCAGCATCATTTACATCGACACAAATCAAAGGAGACTTCTGACTTTAAAGTTGTAGTCTATACTTTTTGAAACTACTCCAGTCCTACTTCTAACTGTCCCTCCATCATGTGAGGAGCAGGAGAGGAAGCAGAGCTCCTGCCGCCCTCCTCATCAGACTATGTGTCTGTCAGACAAACACAGGAACCGCAGCGGCTTCACCAACTCCTAATGGACGGATGGATGACGACGCCTCTAATGAATGCACTCATCTTCTGTGTGTGTGTGTGTGTGTGTGTGTGTGTGTGTGTGTGTGTGTGCTGTGAGGGGGTGTTTATGGCTTTATGACAGTCTTTTGGTGTTGCAGCCAAACAGACGCCCCTCTCCTTTAAGCTGCAGTGTAGGACTGAGGACACACATATTTTAAACACATGCTGCCTCACCCCCCCCCCTCCCTCGCCTCTGTGTCTCCCCACAGAGACAAAAAGAAAATCAAACTAGGAGTCGAAAAGAGGAAAGCAAAGTTGTCCTGCAACGCTCTCTGAAGTTTTGAGAACGCTGAAAGAAATGATCCTGCGACATTGAAGATGTTATTATTCAATGAGGAGAAGAAGAAGAAGGGGAAACGATCGTTGTGTAAAGACTCTTCTTTAATATGAATCCAGCATCAGCAGTGCCATCGCACAAAGGAACAGAAGACAACAACACAGAGAAGAGAAAAACGCACAAGAAGTGACACATGGAGACATGAAGGAGAGGATCACAGAGACTGTGGAGTCCGCCTGCTCGGTAATAAAGCCTTCACACTGTGGACACATGGGTCACATTTGTCTGAAGAGGAGAGAGACTTCTGGAGCTCTGTCCATATTCACCAACTACAAAAACCTCCAGGAACCAAAAGTCCCTCAGTCAGGAGAATAAATACAGAGAAGAAGGCGGAAGTAAGAGTCAATAATTCAAATCAAGCTGATCGTTTTAAAGAGACATTGTTACATTTGAATTAAATCTGTCCTCCCTGCAGCTTCAGTCCTGCTCACCACTGTTCACCATCAAACACAAAGAGACAGTCTGCACAATAACAAGGAAACAGAAAGGAGAGAACAGAATCATATATATACAGTCAAATCCATATTAGACAAACAAGAATCATCATATTCCAATAAGAAAGACGAGGTTACTCACTTTATTTACAATAAATAAGGAATATTCCTATCGAGAAAAAAAACTTCTATTTAGTCTGCTTTTTATTTTTCTGAAAGCATTCCCCCTCCGACACATTGAACACACAAAGAGCTAAACGACGAAAACAACACGTCTCAAAACGACTCGAGACTCGAGGCATGCGCAAACCATGTAAACATTTGTGCTCGTGAATGGAGGGTGTGATGCTGCGCGCGCTTCTGTTTAAGACGCTGCAAAAAAAGAAAGAAAAAAGAAAGAAAAGTTAAAGAGAAGAGAGGCTGTTTGTGGACCCGTTATTTCTGCACGTTAATTAGAGCTGCAGTGTGTGTGTGTGTGTGTGTGTGTGTGTAAACTATATTTATATATAATGTTTAGTTTTTACAATGTTGGTGCAGGCAGCCTTCGTGGTCTGCAACCGCGACGGCCAACACACGCACACACACATCCTCTTTCTCTCTTTCTTATCGGACACGGACACACACACACACACACACACACACACACACACACGGTTGTAAACGCTGTAAAGCCTGTGTGTAGTTTATGATCCGTCCATAAAACTGCCATCGGACGCCCTTTAACTACGCCGACACTCCAAATAACGCCGTAGAAACAGTCCAACACGGCCTCTTCATACTTTAACACTCACACTCATAAAATTCTGCATAAACGGACCACATCATTTTCTGAGCTATTAAACGTCGACACTATTGCTAAAGCATTTCCACGCTGGCCGTCCTGTCCTCTCTGTTTATATAAAACCTCTTTTACAACATATAGGAATCATATTTCTGGGGGGGGGGGGGGGGGGGGGGGGGGGCACCGACGAGGAATTCAGATTTCCAGTCAACATGTGAGCGTGTTTTTGTATTCTCTCTCTTTGCGCACACTGCCTGTGGATACTTCCTGACTAGAGAGGAACCCGTGCTTGCATAGCAGATATTACAGAACAAACTGTAGCTTTGTATAAAAATAGAGATGATTCTCCTCCAGAGAAAGGAAGAATCACGTTGAAGAAAGATGAGAAGGACGTTGAGGACCACGCGGACTTTGTGCGGACTAGATTCTGACGTTTTGCTGAAGATTCTTCTGCAGCCATGAAAGATTTTGTTCTAATTAAGACGTTTGTGTGTAACTGGTTTTTAAATCTGTTGGAGGGTGGAAAGCTGTCCGAGTCTTTAGCTCCTGAAGTAGGGGAGACCGGGGACTGTGTCAACAAGAGAGAGAGTCATTCAGTCTGAAAAAAAAAATGTTCAAATCACTACATTGAAATTAGTTTCTACATTTTCCTTTACAACTAATAAAATATAAATTACATTAAACTGATTTTTTTAATCTGTAGAAAGAATTTAGGAAAAATAATTTTCTATTTTCAAAAATCCCAAACTTTAAACATTCTAGGGTTATATCAAATTTTAAAATGTGGTATTATCTAATTCATGAATAAATTATAAAATATTACAATTTTTAAAATAATGCACATTTTTTATTGTGTTTTGAGACAATAAGGAGAACTTTTTAAAACCTTGTAAGGTCCCTGATAAGTGTCGGTAAATGTTCTCTGTGAAAACCTACAAAATCTAATTTCTGATTCAAATGTATGTTGTTCACTTTTATGCATTTATTCAAAATAATTATTAGTAATTATCAGAGGTGTTGAAGTTTAATAATGAGAATAAATGTGTTTTTATTTTCTAATCTAAACAGTGAGAGAAATGTTGCAACCGGCCCCAGTCTCCCCTAAATCTGACGAGCATTCACACACATACAAAGTCTTGATGTGTGTGCTTGATGATGATTATTTTGTATGTTTCTTGGAGATAATAAACTCTGCTGACTCCGGGCTCGTGCGACGATCGACAGCCGAGAGAAGCCGAGCACGAGCGGAGCTGTAGCAGATAAAGCATCCGGAGGGCGGGATCCACCGTATCGACAGCAGCCTAATCGGAGCCCCTCGGTTGCTGAGTCGGGTTAACACCCTCACCATCCCATCACTCCACCTCCCCCCTCCTCTCGGTATCTGCTCATTACTTAGACCGACAACCTGGAAACAAACGGCGGCTTGCTGCTTGTATCAACGCCGAACATCAGGCGCTTTCTAATCAAACCCTGCCGGTATAGGAGGTGTTCGTGTTTCTATCCTCCTCCGCTCCTGGTGTTTATTAATGGCCACGTGAAACCACGATTTCAGCACCTTCGCGCGCCTCCGGTGTCAGACACGGAACAATAAATAACCAATAAGAGGAAAAGTAGTGCTTGATAAAGAAGAAAACATCTCTCTCCCTCTCTCTATAGCACGAGGCGGTGTGATACTTTCTTCCTTTACATTACAGATCAAACTAATTAAAAACAGCGTGAAATAAAGACGCATGACGTCACCAAACACTCAGTCCAGTCCGCAGCTTTAGAAGCAGTCCCACACATTGTCAGGAAAAAAGTTCCAGGAAGAATCACTGTAGGTCTGTGACTTTTTACCCATCATCCACCACGACTGAAAACGAAAATTGTTCAAGAGTCCAGGCCTCCCAGGGAGCGCGTGCGACCTTCATTAGATCAATGAAGCCGCTGATCAGGTGTATCGATCAGGTGTGGTAGGGCCTGGAGGTTTAAACTAATTGGAAAGGTTGTCTGTGTGCGTGTTTGCAGGAAGGCCATTTTGTGTTTAAGAAACGTTACAGGATACATGTTGTGAGCGTGCGTGCACGTGCGTCAAAACCAGGCGTATGTGCCGCTCGTGCGTGGGTCCGAGAGTCCCCGCTTAGTCCTTGGGTTGGTCCTTGCTCTGTTTCTTCATCTTCATCCTCCGGTTCTGGAACCAGATCTTCACCTGCCGCTCTGTCAGGTTGAGCGCGCGCGCCACCTCGTGCCGCCGGTCCCGCGTGAGGTACATGTTGAACAGGAACTCCTTCTCGAGCTCGAGCGTCTGGTACTTGGTGTACGGACAGCGCTTCTTCCGGGAGGAGCGCGCGTGCAGCCAGTTGGCCGAGGGGTCAGCTGGAGGAGAAAGGAGAGAAGGAAAGGAGAGAAGGAAAGGAAGCTAGTTAAGGATGATGACAATAAAAGCACGTGAGTTTTATAACATTTTAAAAGTAACAGGGGACCTCCTCGTGCGTAAAATCACCCGGATGTAATTGTCACTTTCGTGCGTAAAACAGTTTTATGGAGACAAAACGGGGCGCAAATATGACGAGCTGCTGCTGCACCAAACATCAAGATTCATGAAGAAGAAGAAATAAATATAGACCTCAGTGCGCGCGGTGTTACAGAGAAAGATGGAGGGAAAAAAGGCAAAGCTCTACTTTCTCATTGGTTCAGTTTCTCTCATTCTGCACAGAAAGAAGTCCCCAAATTAAATTCACAATTAGAGAAAACGAATAAAGAAACGAGTCTTTCATAAATGTTCTGCTGATGATACAACAAGATGCGAGAAAAAAAATAATAAAAGGCAATACATCAGAAACGAGTAGGACCTAAATTACATTTGGTACCATAAACGGGAGCCGAAATTTCCCCGTCTTGTGATGACAGTGAACACATCACAGAGGATGTTTTACAGGCCTAATAGTGCCTTACTTTGTGCTCGCGCGAGTTAGAATGATGACACATGCAGCTCGGCTCAGCGTCACCAGCGTGTCCTGATTGCTCTTAAATTAATAAACGGAGAGAGATTTACGGCTCTCGTGGGGTTCGAGGGAAATATTTCTCCTGTTCTTCCTTTAATTACTCTGACATGGCTTCAAGTTTTTTTTATTTACGCAATAAAAGTTTCTAACGCCATTTTTGGAAACAGGTCGTAGTGCCGTTAACTTTTAGATTTTCATAATCAAATAAAGAAATTAAGCAAAAATCAGGTTTCCGTGTGTGAGTTCATCATTAACGGTGAAGATGAACGAATTTTAATGATGTGAAACTTCCTCCAAAGCATGAAGAAATTAATTATAGAAGCCTCGGTCTTTTATTTTGAAGATTTCTTTTCCTAACAGTAAATCAAAACGTTGTTGTAGAAAAGTAGAGACGCTCCTTAATTGTGTTTCTCTTCATTCTCTGCGGAGAGAAGATTATGAGTTACGGTCTACTTTTTTTCCTCCCTGCACGTATTTTTTTCTCCCCCTTGTTTTTTTCCAGGCCACCCTGACTCCCCTTTATAGCTCTCACGTCGGTGTAATTAGCGCAGAGCTCTTGTTCGGGACACATGGGTCTGGTTTAGGGCTGAAAATTATCTCCTCTTCCCCTCAGCAAAGCATCCAAACTACGAGGTCGCTCACTGCGACTCACCTCGAGACAACTCCAGCACGGAGCACGTGTCTCTCTGACTTTACTTTCCCACCGTTTTTCGCCTGAAAATAAAATATAACGTTTTTAATCACTTCAGCTGAATTTCTGGTGGTTTTACATGCTTCACTTCCACTTTGAAATCTTCTAAATAAAATCAGTCAGCATGAAATCCTTCCTGTGGTTTGTTCAGACTCTTCCTCCACTCAGTCAAAACTCAAACCAACAAGTGTCCTCCTCTGAAGAGTCTGGGAAACCAGAAAAAGAACATTTCCATCCCTTTTTCTTTCCCAAAGGCGTCAAATACTGACGCTGTGTCACTCCACTCGGCGTCTCTTACAGACACACACAGCTCCAAACAATTTCCACTTTCATCACGGGCAACAAAACCCAACCACCGGCGTCAGAATGACACGCAAAAGGATTGCAGAAAAAGGAGTCAGTATGGAGCTGGGAGAAAGGAAAGAGGATGTGGCTGAAGGTTTAAAATGTCTAAAATGTATTTAAATCAGACAGACTAAATGTGCTACTAAAGGTGGAGTAAACATGTGAAACTGTGCAGGAGAGAAGACAGAACAGGAACTTCTTTCTTCACTGCATTTTATCAGAAACCATCTCAGACATCAGGTTAGTGCAAAATCAAAATGTGTCTGCAGAGAGAGCTGCAGGAATAACAAAGCTTCTAAACTGGACATGCAACATGGTTGATTTTTAATCTGAACAGCTGAAAGAAAAATCAAATATGTCTCAAAATATGGAGACAGAAATGTGCAGAAGAAGGAGAGACCAAACTGGACCTTTGTCCTTTAAAAGCTGAGACACCACCTCAGAGAGATTCCATGTTTAGTGCAAAACCCAAATGTGGCTTCAGCGGGGAATTTAAATTTGGATTTAAAGGTGAAAACTAATGAAGTTTCACTGCTTGTTTGTGCTCTTTTAGATCCTTCCTGATGGTTTGGATGTAGACTCAGTGAAACACAGCAAACATGTAGTCTGACCACGAGGGTGGATTTGGAAACCTAAAGTTTTGGGGCGATAATAAATCCTTGTTGATGCTTTAAAAATAAAAAAAAGTGTTGATTTATGTGTTGGGGTCTGCAGGGCAGGAGGTCGTAACAGGTTTTTTTTGGTTAGACTCAGCGTCAGTCTTCAGGCCTGAGATGTCAGAAGGGATGATCTTATCATTCTCAAGTCATTGGGGGAAAGTCTGACTGTTGACGCCATACAGGCGGGACAGAGAATTAGGATGTTTCCCTCCCTGAGGAGTCAGATTCTTCTCCACATGGACGCTGGTTTGGTGAAGGCGTCGTCGTCTGGCTACGATTTTACTGCTAATATTTTACTGATGTGACCATCAGGCGACTTGCAGAGCTACAGACGATGCTCATGACTGATAAGAATGTTTGATTAGAATCTTCTGAAGGTTTTTAATCAGACGTACAGTTTGTTTAGCGAGAGGAATATCAACTTAAGAAATCAGAAACTGGATTCAAAACAAACAGAAATACTTTCAGTTTGGGAAAAAGACGAGACGCAAAGTTAGTGGTCAAATTGTGATGTAAAAAAAAGCAGGGTCATTTCCTTTACTTTGATTTGAAAAGTCTTTTTTTTTTTTTTTTACTAAAGAACATTTGAAACCTCATGTTTGTGATTTAGTGCTTTCTATTTTTCTTCCATCTTGCGTCCTACAGAAGCCCAAAGAGGACAAACATCCAGACATCTTATGTGACTATATTTTTCAGCAAATACGAGTAAACCTGCACACGTTTCCGTAAGATCTCGACTCATCTATCTCCTTATTTACGTTTATTTTTTCCTGCAATAGTGACTTCATTTCAGCGGGTTTCTCGAGATGTGGATGAATTATTTATTGAGTGTGGAAAAAGCAGCGCTGAAAACAAGATGAACGATTCAAGATCTCCAGAAAAACAGCCGACATCGACTCCTCAGAAAAAGCAAAACATCTGGCTGCATGTCCGCTCAGGGCTTCCTTAGATTTTACATTAAATGTTATACTTTTGGAGATCAGTGAGAGCCATCATCCCAAACAAGACGCTAGACCTGATCATTTTAAGATCAGTGCATGAGCCTCCAGTGCCATGCGTCTGTTCCAGGTTTCAAAGACCAACAATAAAAAGAGACTGCTTCATTAGTAGAAAAACAAGAATCACCACAGGATGTCAAACAAGCGATAAATAAACAGATTTCTGTGCAGCAGATATAAAAACTAGAACTGTAGTCTCATTCATCTCACAGATTTATGCCAGATCCGACCGCCTGCAGGACGCTCAGTGCGTTTACACACAACAAAGAGTTCAGCACAGGCGCCAAACACACGTCACATTTGTCGCAATGAAAGAAGAGAAACAATTGACTGATATTGTGTTAACAGTGTCCGCATGGCAAACACTTAAAAATCACGACTCTGCAGGACGAGAGTGTTGATCAAATCTGTATCTGTTTAGTTTGGACACTTTGTGTTCAGGACCAGAAATCAGAGCCAAGATGGCCGACGATGATGCACAAAGCATCAGCCTCTGTCCCTGTGTGGATAAGACCCCCCGACGTTCCCACCAGCCCAGTTGGTTAGCAGCCATCATCAGTAAATACGTCATTAATACCCTCTGGAATCAATTTCCTCCAACATGGCCAGCATGTAGACGATCGATTTCATCTCAGAGCAAAATAATGCCTGGTAAAGAGACGAGGACAGGCTGGAGGGTGGGGGGGGGGTTGTGTGTGCGTGTGTGTGTGTGTGTGTGTGTGTGTGTGTGTGAGGGGCTTTTGTCACACGGTAAAGTGGGTGCTTTGCATTCCCCGGGTGTATAATCACCTCTAGGACCATCCATTACCCTCGGAGCTGAGCCACGACCGAGCCTGTCACACGGGATGACAAACCGGAGGAGGGGAGGTGTCAGGGGGGTGCTGGTGGACAGGATGGACCTTTTTTTTTTTTTTCCTTTAAGGGTGGAGAGACAGTAAGGAGGGTAGTGGGGGGGGGGTATAGATTCTGGATATCTGACTGGAAAATGTGTGAATACAAATATGATATCAAAGCTGAGAGCGTGTTTAAGCTTCCATAAAAATCTGAGAGAAAGAGAACTTCTAGAAAACCCAGGCTGTCTAACAGCGAGGGTCTCAGCCCCCTGGTGGTCCCTGATGGCACTGCACCCGGGTCTGCAGAGGTCATTGTTGATAAATGAACAAATGAGGTTTCACCTTGTATTTGTTGTTCACATTGTTACCTGTATGTGGCCCTACAGGGGCCAACTTCACATTTCATCTTTCTGGGTTAGGGGTCACCAAGCCCCACTCATGGGAAAGACCGCCCCTGCAACCCGACAAAAACGTCACTTTAAATTCTTCCGATTTTGGCACCCAGAACGCACTCGCATAACGAAGGCACAGCTAAGAGAACTGCAGACTGTGACGCTGAAACTCTTTTTAAGACACTAAACGGTAAAAGCTCTCAGTGTTGATTTCTGCATACTTAAGACTCCTCATGCAGAAAATACTCTAAATGACATAGATTGAAGGCGTTTGTGGATCTGTGTTCACGGCGGCTTTAAAGCTTGTGCCGTCTTAAATTGGAGTTTTTTTTTTTTCTTTCGGCGACTCATCTCTGCAGGAGCAGCGAGAGGCTCTGATGTGACACAGACAGGAACAACATGGATGTAGAGATTGATATTCCCGTAAAGCTCCGGCCCTGCAGGCCAGTGTGTGTGAGTGTGTGTGTGTGTGTGTGTGCGCGCGCGCTCGCTGTGATGAATGCTGCTTGCATGGAAACAGAGACCAAAAAGGCTACAAGACTAATATCACATCCCATCTCTTTCTCCCTCCCTTTGCAATTTCACCCTAATAGTTCCAGAAATTGACCTCTCATATATCCCAAAGGCACGTTATTACATTTCCCGCAGTCGTATTTTATCTCCCCCACCCACCCGGCCCCTTACACCCCCATCTCACCCAGCCACCAACAGCAGCCCTCCAATTAATGGGGTTGTTCACCCGCCGTTATAACTTAATAAACTTCAGGGGTAATAACTTTCAGGCCGGGCCGGCAGCAGCACAAAGACTGAAGTGTAATCTTGTAGTTTATTCTGGATGGTCGCCCAGCTCCTCTAACACAAAGAGAATCTGTAGCTTCGACTGGACGTGAGGTTTTTTAAAAGGTAAAATTCCACTGATGCTATTCACACAGCGGCCATTTTGTCTACCTGAGGGGGGGGGGGACGCCCAGGTTTTGCCCGTCTGTTCTGTGCCAAGCTGCAGACATTAATCATTTCTCAGATTCTCACTGAGACTTTTCTGCAGAAACGAGTGGGAATTTAAAGAGTCCAGCTCGCTGCCTCAGAGTCACGCTGCTGATCTCACCTCCACAGTGTCCTCATTGTGATGTGGAAGTGGGACTAAAGCTGTGAATATGAAAATAAACTCTGATGGATACGTTTCACTCTTTTTTTGGCAGCACATAAAGGCCATCAACCTATGAGCATGAAAGACTTGTGACACAGCGACTATCTGCACAGAATTCTTCCCTTTTATGAAAAATTAGCAAAAAACTTGCAGGAATGCCGGCATGCTGTAACAGTTAGCACACAGAGCGACGGCTCTTTGAAGAGTTCAGACACTAATATATCACATTATGTATGAACCAGACAACTAAATATGACTCGGAGAAATGATGAAGTGTGAAAAACATGCCACACAGACAACAACAGGCCCTTTTCATTCATGCAGGAATGTTGCACTCTAATCCTCTCCTCGTCATTCTGGATGCAGAAACTCAGAGGTCTGAAGAGTGTTTAATGGATGGCGCTAGAGGAAGCTAAGCTACAGCAACCAAACATGTCCAGTGATTGGAGGGACAGCTCTCTATCAGTGACGTAAAGGACCAGAGGAAGTTAAAGTTTTCGACTCAAACAGCGATGGCTAGCAGGTCATCTGTTCCCCTCCAGGGTGAGAGCGTGCTCTAAGAACACACGAGGATCCAACATGAACTAAAAATATAATGTCAGGACTGTAACGGGCCTTCTGTTGGAGGATGACTGCACGATCCCCCTTAAACATTAGTTACATCACAGCACACATTATAAGCACACTATCATTTCTGTCATCGTCCGACTTCAGTAAATACTGCCGCCTCTGTTTCAGTTACACCTCAGGGACGCTGGACTGTCTGTGCATGAACAGAACGATGTGAGGAACACATGTGAGTTACAGAAACAAGTTTCCCCACTGTTTCAGTACAGAGTAAGTGTAGATGAGAGGGTGCAGCACGTGGAGCACAAGGCCATGCTAGCTGTTCCATATCTTTACGCAGAGTTAGCTTCCAACGAACGAACTGAGGTTTCATGAAGAAAGAGAGCAGGACTAACCCACACAATGTCAAACGATGTCTTGAAAGGCAACAAAAAATAAAGTCAGCTTAGGGCTTACTGATGTAAATGATCAACCTGAAGAGAGACTTCAGGCTGCAGCTGCTGTAGTCGTGTCAGGAAACAGAGATGTCACTTGTTAAGTCAAAGAGGAACCTTTTCAGCAGGTTGTGACCCATCCAAACACAGCCGACTAAAACCAGCTTCCAAAGCTTCTGTGTTGATGTTTCCACCCTTGAAGGACAGAGGTGAAACTCTTACTTTCACATCAGAGAAGTTTAAAAGAGTCTGTGGTTACACAAAAAAAAACAGCCCGCCTTCTAAATCCAGCCTTCTCTCTTTGGGCGTTGTTTTCAGATTTAGGGACCACTCAGCTGTCTGTGTGCATTCAGACTGCCTGGAGAAAAATGTAGATTTTTTTTTTTTGCAGCCAGTGTTCAAAATGGCCGCCATGTGAACAATAGAAACACTTGCTGGTGGCTGCAGCTCCCACTACCTGCCACAAAGAAACACTGCCACACACACACAAACAGCAGAGCACGAGGGAGAAAGTGCTGACGCTCTGAAACCGGCGAGAGAAGAAGAGAGGAGCCTTCATCACTGACAGCACCGGGACACACCGAGCCACACAGCCGTACTGAGGGCTCATAACTCAGGCTGCTGGGCTCCATCCAGCCCGTTACCAGCTCACATGCTGTAATAAGGTGGCAGACTGTGTGTACAGCAGTAAAGTGTGTGTGTGTGTGTGTGAGTGTGTCTCTCCTATTTGTATTTCTTCCACGGAAAAAGGCCAACGCGCGTGCACGTGAAAAAGGATTGCGCGTTCATGCACCAGACAGAGAGAAACACGTCCTCCTTCAACAACAAATTAGGAAATGTAAAAATGTAAAAATGTAAATGCGTTATTAAAAAAAAAAAAAAAAAATCTCTTTTCCACCCAAAATAAATCTCGACCCTCCACAGAAGAGTTCCGCGCGGAGCTTTGACTGCGCAGCTCGTGGTGGATTCAGTGTTGTTGTGATGATGATAGAAAAACAGAAGAAACCCGCGTGCGGCTGGACAAACCCTCCACGCGCCTCTTTATCAACATGATTGCGATTACTTGACACAGAATATTATTATTACAGGGCGAGGAGAGGGATGGAAACAGCGGCTGCTCGCGCTGTAACAGACTGCAACAACATCTGAACAAGTATCCTATCATTTTATATTTGTATACACATTTTAGAAACAAACGACATAAAAAAAGAGTCCCTGAACCTAACCCCCCCCACCCCCCAAACGATCACATGTTCCTTAATTAGGAGAGGGGACTATTTCACATTTTGCACTCTGGCTGCAGGTTACTATTTGCGGAGTGATATCATCAGATGGATCACACAGTTAGGTGTCATTTAACGTCCATCTTAACTTTATGAATAACAACACAAGTTGCTCGTGCTCTACAAACATCTTACAGGTATCTTTAATTCAGAAATGTCTCATCATAAAGCATCAATAAGAAACACTACGCACAGAAGACGTGCATATGAATCCCTTCCCGCGCTCAGTCCTCCGGATCAAAACTCAAACAATGCTCGGAGAGATTATCGGTTATCTATTGTTGCTCATGTGAGTTTATTGAGCCCCGTCCAGCGGACTGATTCCCCCTCTGCACACTGAGTTATGAGGCCTCCGCGCTCTCTCAGCCGCTCGGTGATGGACGGCCTCACTCCTTTATGATGTTTATGATTTTGAACAGCAGACGGGCTGATGGACTGACAGAGGTGTCACAGTGATGGAGGGGGGTGATCAATACAGGACGATATATCCTCATGATTCTGTTTACACCTGAGAGTGATGGGAGGAGGGAACAGAAACATGTGTCTCTGTAAGGGGAAATGATGGAGAGTAGATGACGCAGAAATTAAAATCAAAGATTAAACAGATTATGGAAAGTGTGGCTCCACTGTGTCAGGTTACAATCACCCAGTTCACCCAGTATACACCAGTAGGCTGCAGCTCTCGAGCCTGCACTGGAGATAGGTGATGAGTTTTTATAGACTTTTTTTTATCAGTTTGCTAAAGTTATACCTGACCTCGCGCCGGGATGTTACACACTGCTCTAATGGAGGACAGACCTAAACCCCTGGGTTTTTCCCAAACAGGACAGAAGTGCGCATGCTCGTGCAATTAAAACAATTAAGCAGTGACCAACGCTTCAGTTACAGTTCCCTTATTGACATTTACGGAGGAGGAGTTTTTCATCAAGCTCTTCTTTTTCTGTCTGAGCTCTGACTCAGACCATCACACCGTGTTTTAATCATTCATCTTTCATTTAAATATGTTTCCAAAAGAACAAACACCGGTTAATAAACAACAGATAAAGGTGAACTTTAATTTACAAACTGCTCCTTCTGGTTTTTCTTCAACCTGTCATGAGGATGCAGGAAGAGAAGCATCCAGCAGCAGCATCGTCCCATTAAAAAATAAAACACAAATGTTTTAATCCCTTCATGTTCAGTGTTTTCTTTGTGATGGTCCTTTGGGCTGATTGTGACAATTATTAAAATCAAAGTTTTTTAAGTTGTGATTTTTCCACATCATCAGAAAACTATCTTTACGCAGCTGTTGGTTTAATAAAATAAGTAAATGCGTTTTCTTTTGTTGGTGTTGTCCCGGTTACACGGTCCTACCGGAGCTGATGACCCGGGGTAAATAAAGTTCGAGCAGACGGTGGGAGCAGTTTGGCTCTCGTGCTCTTTGTTCTGTTTTTATGGCGGCATTAAAAGAGTTTACAATCTCTCCCGCGTGCTATTTCCTGTTTTAATAACTTACTTTGATCCAGGCCATCTTTGTCCTCACTCCCCTCACAAATGTCCTTATTTTCCTCGAACCCTAGTCCCGGGATGGCGGACGGATGGTGGTTCAGCTCGCGCGCCGCCGTGGACGTCGACTCCAGGATGTACGTGGTGGTCTCGTGCTGGAGCTGTCCACTGAGTTTAGGAGGGATCTCTGTGCCGAGATGCGCGAGCTGCGGCTCCAGCTTGACCTGCCCCGACTGACCCGGGACAGACTCGGAGCCGCGCGGCGCGCAGTCCAGCCACGAGCGGAGGTACCGAGTGTCCGCGGCGGGCACGTGCTGCGCCGGGATGTACGGGTGGTAAACAGCCGGGAGGCCGCTGGCCCCGTGGTGCGGACTGAACGGGCTCCAGGACGAGGAGAAGACCGGGGGCTTCGGCTGGAAGCTACAGGACGGGTACGACTCGGCATGGGGATGCTCCGCGTGCGCAGCTCCGCCGGGCTGCCTCCCTGCCGCCAACGCGGCGGAGCTCGAGCCGGAGTACTGCACACCGGGAAAGCGAGCCGGGGCTGAGAGTTCATCGCTCTCGTGACTTATGATGGAGTCCACGTAGTAGTTGCTCAAAGTCCCAGAAATGGACATTCTCGGACATTATCTGCGCAGCGCCGCGAGATCACTAAACGGACACGAAGAAGCAGAAGAAGAGAGACATGACGAGATTTTCTCTTTCCCCCTCTCTCTCTCTTTTCTCTTTCTCTCTCCTGTCCTCTGCTCGCTCGCCCCCACCCTTCCTCTCTCTCTCTCTCTCTTCTTCCAAACAACTTGCTCACTACACAGAAACAAAGTGCTACAGCCTTCAGCCCTGTGCGCGAGGAGCAAACTGATTGGCCGGACTTTTTCTTCTTCGAGCCTGATAAAGCGTCAATGGAGCGTAAATCACCCCCCCCCCCCCCCCACCCCCCCCCCCCCCCCCCCCCACTCTCTCTCTCTCCCATAGCCCCCCCCTCTGAATAAATTGTCTTGTTTATATGCAATATGCAAAACGAACAGTTCGTCCGTATATCTGCGGAGTGTTTCGTCTGGCCGGTGTGCATGAAATGTAGAGCGGAGACAATGGCTGACAAATAAGCGGCGCCATTATTTTTTATGTTATTTATTTATTTGTTCCCGAGCTAATCAAAATAGATGCGCGTGCAATCCAGTGTGAAGCGCGCGAGAAGCACATCCTCTCGTGCTGAATGGGGCGAAAGTGATGACTTAAATCAGTCTGCATCGAAACACGATTAGTTTGAGCCCCACACTTCACAGAGCAGATATTTTGTGTCTGAAATGAGACAGACAGTAAAC
Organism: Labrus mixtus; assembly: GCF_963584025.1. Taxonomy (NCBI): domain Eukaryota; kingdom Metazoa; phylum Chordata; class Actinopteri; order Labriformes; family Labridae; genus Labrus; species Labrus mixtus. The sequence continues at coordinate 9,812,871 of NC_083631.1, forward strand.
GTCACACCTTTGACTTGAATTATTCAGCAGCTCGTGGATGTACTCGCGCTGTTATTGGCAGATTAACAGTCATTTTTGTTAACGAGCGTCATTAAAGCGGCCCTGCGCGGTTCTGCCCCTTGTCTTTACAGCTAAAACTACTTCAACCACTTTTTTTGGGTCCGTTTAATACCATAATAAAATCCTACATGAGGGCGGCTGCTCGCCTTTTATAGGCCTGATATATGGCCTGTGGTGGTGCGGACCGTAAACGCGCCTGAAGCTGCTGCAGCCTTCCTGTCGGCCGGGTGAAAGGCGCCTTCAGTCCGCGGTCAGACTGCCAGGAGGGAGCACGGCTCAGACCGGAGCTCAGTGAGCTCTCTGCTGGTCTGTGTTTGAGGGATCCTGCTCTAATGAGGAGACTCCTGCAGACTCACTGCACTGAGTCCAGACATCTGACTTCCTGCTGACCTTCACCAAAGTCAGTAAGTCTTCAGGTTTCTGCACACTGATCACAGCCGGGGACTCTCGGACTCTTTGGGGGAAAGCAGTCCGCTGGTCCGGGCTATAAATCCGGTCTGTGCGGCGCGTACACCGCGCGCCCACCGTTATTTACGGCGATCAAATATGAATCACGCGTTGCTTAAGGGTCTGAAATGGTTATTTACGAGGATGAAGGTAGACCGGAGCGCAGCTGAGGAGGAATGATGAGTCTGAGCGGCTGCAAGATTTAATCCAGGAGCAGAAACACAAACCCGGAGCAGGACTCGTTTGAAAATCCGGCGGGAATCTGGCTCAGCTCTTTGGCCTTTGAGCCTGAACGCAAACATTCTTCAGTGTAACGGGACCGACCCCCAGATCATCTGGACCACTTCCGTAGGATCAGAGCGACCCAGTAAGACCAGACTGAAGTGTGTTCAGTATTTACTCGTTGTTGTTATTCATGTTTTGGGGAATAAACCAGAATTACAGGAAATGTTTTTCAGGTTCAGCTGAGTAATAATAATAACATAGAGTGTTGTGTGTTCGAAACGTGTGCAGCCTCTCTGTCCCTCATGTAAAGGTTTTTGGGTTTTATCTTTGTCCTGAACGTGCTCGTGCAGTGTGAGAGACATGTTGAGAGTAGAGAGAAGGACTTTGTTTTGCAGTGTCAGATGCTCGGGATGTTTTGCAGTCACAGCGCTCCCCACAGACCGCAAGCTGAGGGAATTTTAATTTTTCACAGGGCCTCCGCCCTCCAGGCCGGCCTGCCATCCAGACAGCCTTAATTGGAGACACTGATGCAGAAAAAGCTTAAAGACATTATCTGCAAACCATCTTCATTTTGTAACGTTGCATCAGCGCAGTGACAGCAGTGACGCAGACAAATAACCCCACAAACACACATCCAGAGAAAATACACAACAGAGAGAGTTGATTCAAAACAGACTTCAGAGCGTTTCTGTTAAACTTCAAATTATCTGCATTAAATGTGTTGTTCCTTAACTTACACAGGACGAGGACGGGCGAGGCCTCTGTGGGGTCACGCGGGGCCCTTTAGGAGGACTACAGGACAGCCAGTCCTCACTCACTTAATAAAGCAGTGTGGACATTTACACCACAATCTCAGTTGACGGGAAACTAAAAAGTGACAATATAAAAGTATAAAACTCAGTGATTTTCAGTTTGACTGAAGCTGTGACAGAGTGCGGATAAAGTTTCCAATAAACGTGTTTACAGAACAATAAAGTGCATTTATAGAGTCTCTGTTCCTCTTCGAGCTCAACATTCATATCGGATTCCCTTAAAGGGTCAGTGAACGCACCGTGAAGCAGCAAGAGAGTAACTCATCTAAGCAAGTGAACTCATCATTTAGAATTTGATTTAAACTGTTCTCTTATTATTTATAGAAAAGGTTGAAATAAAAGAGGCAGCAGAAACAGGGAAGCTGTGAAACAGTGAGCTGTGAACATCCAGGATATAGTTTAGTTTTCCTGAAGCAGAAAACCTGGATCCGGGTTTAGAAGGATCGCATTTAGACAATTACGCACACTCACGAGGAGGAATATTTGGTCATGAACACGGAGTAATGTGTGCCATCTGTAAGGAGCATTCACAAGTTATACAATTTAAATGTTTGGATCATTTCAGAGTCCATTCTTTTAAACATGTCGTCGCTGTAAACTTTAAATAAACTCGTGCGTAAAGGTTCTTTAAATATTCCATCTCCTGAAAGAAAGCAGAAATCCCTTCACGCCTTAAATATTCAAAGAGTCATAAAATGGTTCAGGGTGATGTTGTGACAATTCTTAATGTCTCAAATTATTTGTGTGATTAATCGAATAATTACAAAAGATAAAATCCGAACCATAAAACTCTCTGACTCCTCACGTGCCACTAAAAAACGATTTATTAAATATTAAACATGAGCATAATTATTTTCATTTTTATTATATTTGTGTAGGAACCCAAATAAAAGTCTAAATAATCTCCGTGAGCTGTTCATGCTTTTTATTTTAAATATTTTAGTGTTTTGAAGATTCCGTTTAGGAAAACATCTTTAAAGCTTTATAATTATATACGTGTGTGTGTGTGTGTGTGTGTGTGTGTGTGGTCACGAACGCAGACCGTGTTGTTAATAAGTATTTTTAACTTTGTTTTGATTGGTGGAGAAAGCGTGAATTAAACCAGGCTCCAATAAACTGAATCTATGGAAACATATTCACGGTTTTAAATGTCAGCCCATGATGAAGAGGCTCCTTATTTATAAATTATGAATTTTAATTTTATAATTCACGTGACCAAAATAACACAGATTGTTTTCACTCCGTGTCAGAGCCTCATGTTTTAAACACAAACTTTTAATAACATATAGAATTATTTAAAGTGTTCTGGACTCCAGCTCTCTGAAGTTACAGAATTATCTCCATCTTCAAACAACATTTAGTTTAATGTTGAATTCAGGTGTTTCTGTGGGCGGTGAGCGCGTGAGCAGGGGGTAAAGGTGAACTGTGATGTGATTCATATTTTAAAGATATTTGTTTGATGATGTTACAGACCCGAGGAAGAGGAGCCGCGGTCACGTGCCCGGGCTAATGAAGATCCTAAAGAACAAACAATTAAGACAAAACGGGAAACACAACGAGATGTTTTGATTTAAATTAAAAGAATAAAAAATTCATGTTTAAAGTAAACATGAACTGAATGTAATTATTGTGCACAGACTGTTTTAGATAATACTTCATGATGTGTATAAATTAAGATGAGGGTCAGATGTCAGCTGATAAATTAAGATTCTCAATTAATGCTTAAATATTCTGCATGTTGCAAATATTGATCTGCTTCAAACTAATAACTCCCCGGATGTTCACTTTTTATTCTCCGTCATAATGCTCCGAACACTGTGCTCGTGAAGTATTGATGCTCACATAAACCACTCGACGCGTAATGACGTAATGACTGATTCAGGTGTTCTGTTCTGATGACAAAGCGCGTGCACACGCTCCTTACAATAACCGCTATCGACCATGATAACCCGCGTGATAACCCGCGTGACTGATATGAGCGATAGATTTTAATAACGGCGCGCGCTGGGCCGCACGGATCGCGTGCAGCATCATATTTCTCATGCTGAAAAAGAAAGCTGGCAGAGGCTGCAGCATCTCCCCGAGCTTCTTTACAGCTCAGAGGGCGAAGAAGCTTTTTGTAAATTAAGTCAGTGGAGAGTTATTAACGGACTCACAGCGACAGCAGGAGAAGAAGTGTGTGTGTGTGATGAGCTGCAGCAACAACAACAAATGTCCTGAGACTCATACCTGCAGAAAGAGACAAGCAGCTGCTGCTGCTGCTGTGTGTGTGTGTGTGTGTGTGTGTGTGTGTGTGTGTGTGTGTGTGTGTGTGTGTGTGTGTGTGTGTGTGTGTGTGTGTGAGTCCATAACCGTTACATCCTCATTTAAGAATCTTGAAAATTTTGCATGAAAATGTTAAAAATTCAGTGAATTAATTTTTCATATTTTCAATAAGATGTGTGGTAGTTTTGACCGGAAGATTTAGATTTCTAAAAACCGTAAAATGTCCAAATTAGGGACACGAGGTCAGCAGAGCTTTAAACTCTGCAGCAGATCTCACTTTCACACCCGTGACTGATACTTTAAATTGTATCATGACTCAAAAAGATAAATACTAAGACAATATGACAACCTCAATGGTCAAGTCGTTACACACGTGGTGCCCTCGAGCGTCCTTATGAGACACTCCGGGCTTTTAATTAAATGTTCTTTATATTAAATATAAAAACACACATGTGCACGTGCTTCATGCGAGCTATTTAAACATACAGCTTAATTCTGTTCCGCTCTACAGAATGGCTGATTGAAGTATTCCACCTTGTTTACAGGTATCTTTAATGACGTCACCACTCTGAATATTAACATGTTTTCAGCATTTCTCACAGACTACAGTGTAACACTCAAATCAGTCCGCTGGCAACAATCCTGCTGTTACAGATTCAGCTTTGCACACTTTGAACCACAACACGCTGCAGACCCTTAAGTGACCAGAGGTTTGTACGGAGGCCCTGAAGTCCCAAAAAGTAAAGAAAAAAAAAATGTTGTGCGCACATGAAATTAGAAATGCTTCACCTTAAGGTGCAGAGACAAACAGGCATTAATCAGCGACACACAATTTGCATTCAAGTAGAAGAAGAGGGACGATGTGTATTTAAAGTATCAACAGAAGGTGAGGTAGATTGGAGTGAAAAAGTCGCTTGCCACTGGTATTGAATTTAAATATAGATTGCAGAGTCAGAAATGTAAATATTCCAAAGTTTTCTGCAGTAAAAAAAAATACGATTTGTGCAGTAAAAACAGAAATATCAAATAGTCAAAACAAATGTATGGAGCCCCTGAAGTCCCAAAAAGTACAAAAAAAAAAGACTTTTCTTTTTGGGATTTCAGGGGCTCCGTAGATTTGTGTGTGCAATCTATATTTATATATTTATATTACTTATGGCAAGCTACTGTTATACCGAGCAATCTATACATCACCTGCTGTAGATATTTTAAACACATTCACATCCATTCATACATGAAGCAGCGGGAGCAACTCAGGGTTAAGTGTCTCGCCCAAGGACGCATCGGACTGGGGATTGAATCCAATATGAAAGTACAAAAAAGTAAAAACAATAAATAAAGAAAATTTCAAAAACATTAAGTTTATTAAAACGTGAAACACTAAGAGTGACGATTATAGTTTCATAACATCGCTGACACCTGAAGTCAGATACAATCGTTCAGGTGTTCCTCGTGAGACAGTTCAGCACTCGACTACTTCTCTGAATGTTTGTTATAAATAATCAATCAGCTACTTATAACTAATGCACCGTCTAGACTCTGCTTCAGAGACGTCAGCATGACAGACAGACGGACAGAGGGAGGATTACTTTAAAAAAACGTCTCCAATTACTGATAATAACCACCACACACCGCAAAAATAAAAAGGAATCATGCAAGCTCCTTCAAAATAAAGTTTAACTCAACAACAAATAGAGAAAAGTGTCATCCCAAAGTATGAGAGGAAGACGGCCCAGGTTTGAATCTGACCTTCTCCTTTCCTGCATCTCATTTCCCCCCTTCTCTCTCTCTGGTTTGTGACTCGATCTACGGCCTGTTAAATAAAGGCTCAAAATAAGATTTAGTAATTATGAGTCGATGAGAGAATGTCGGGGGAAGGCTTCAGAATATTGTTTGTGAAGTTGTTGGTTTTGACATCACATCTTGTAAACACAGTTCCCCCACCCCTCAATGATGCTCTGATTAAAAGTGAGTGGACTCTATAAAACGCCTCGTGAGTTTTTACAGTGAACGGCTTCATTTACAGTGTGAGTCTCCGTCCTGTTTGAAGTGACGCTGAGAGAGCGAGGAGGCTGCATGGCGCCACGGAGCAGCCAGACACTGAGCTGTGGCTGCTAAATGTTAATGTGCTATTAAACACGCTGCAAATTACCCAGAAGCCCTCCGCCGGTGACACGCGCGAGGACGAGAGGCGGCAGATTTACAGCGCGAGCGCGGCTTACTGAACTTCATAAAACATATTATGTTTGAAAATGAACACAGAGAGAGAGAGAGACACACACACACACACACACACACACACACACACACACACACACACACACACACACACACACACACACACACACACACACACACACACACACACACACACACACACACACACACACACACACACACACACACACACACACACACACACACACACACACACACACACACGACCCCCGCCACCACACACACACACACACACACACACACACACACACACACAGAGAGAGAGCACAACCCACCACACACACACACACAAATACAGAGAGTGAGACACACACACACACACACACACAAATACAGAGAGCGAGACACACACACACACACACACAAATACAGAGAGCGAGACACACACACACACACACACACACACACACACGACCCCCCCGCCACCACACACACACAGAGAGAGCACAACCCACCACACACACACACACACAAATACAGAGAGTGAGACACACACACACACACACACACACACACACACACACAAATACAGAGAGCGAGACACACACACACACACACACACACACACACACAAATACAGAGAGCGAGACACACACACACACACACAGAGAGAGAGAGAGACACACACAGACACACATACACACTCAGATACACACACACACACACACACACACACACTCTCTGTTATTACTGTGTGTGATGAGTAAAGTTGATTTTAGAGACGGACTCTCCTTCAGTGGAAACAACCTTTAAACACTCTTAACCTCGAGCGTCTGAAACACGCAGACTAAACTCCGGGCTGCGAGTCATTCAGAGAGTTTACAGAGACACGTTGACTTCTCGAGTGGAGCGGCTGCAGGAAGAATCAGAAACGAGCAGAAGCAAACATCCTCTGAGAACTCAAAAAAAGAGTTTAAAATGTTACAAATTAAACGTCCTGGTTAATGTTGCAGCTGACTGAAGTGAAGATTAGTTAATGACTTTAAGTTACCATTAAACAACGATATAATCAAGGCAGCGTGCTTAAAGTCCATAATTTGAATCATCAGTAGAAACAAACTCGACCGCCTGCAGAGCGAGCAAGCTTTAAGAGGAGGAAGAGGAGGAAATGTTGCACATGCCAGAGCAGTGTTTCTTAGCTTCAGGACCGAAAACTCCCTCATGAAAATTGCGACCCAAATTTCAGATACTTTCCAACCAATCAGATTTATTGAGAAATTGTACAGTTTGGATCTCAGACATTACAAAAAAAAGAAATGGAACAGGTTTAAAAAACACTGAATAGGCTTGACAGTTTTTTTTCTTCCAGGCACAGCGACCCACTAAAAACAGCTCTGCGACCCACATTTTGGTCCCGACCCACCAGTTCAACCACTGTGCTCGAAGAGCTTCTAAAATAACTTTGGTTGGTGTTGCACTCTGATGAATGTCTGTTTGCTGCTTCAAGTTTACATCGATAAATAAAGTTCTTTAGTTTCTCTTTTTGATGTAGAAAGAACTCTCTTTACTTCCTGAAGCTCCGTTCAGATGAAGATGTTTTAACACGACATGGCAGACATCTGAAGCACCTCGCTGCAAACAAAGAGGACGTTCAGACTTCTTCATGAGAAAACCTCAAAGTCTTCATCTTCACATTAAGTATTCAAACAACATGTGTTTCATATTCATGTCAGAGAACGTGAAGAAGATTCAGATCGACCTCTAACTCGCTACATGACACAATATGGAGGCCGTTGTTGGGGGTGGGGGGGTGGGGTGGGTTAGTGGTCCGTCAGCGGTCTGCGGGGAGTCGATGCTGGTGTGATTCAGACAGTTTCAGGTTCCTGTGATTTGAAGACGTTCAGCCCAACAACTTGAAACTACCTACATCACACACAGCTCAGGCTGGAGGAACGAGCCGGGAGGCGGGGCGCCGCTCTCACAATACAAAAACAAAGACATAGAAATATGAATAAAACAATGATCTGTCATGGAGGCCGCTATGACAAGACACAGCCCGTTAAAACAAAGTATTTCAGTCTTCTCTTCTCGACCTTTATGTGGACGGTGTGTGTGAATGTTTTACATGTTTGTAGAAGTAAACGCGACCATAAATACTCAAACGACACATTCCTCCTCCAGATTTAATTCTGTCTCTCAGATTTTCCAGGGTCTAAATGTTTCATCACCTCTGATCGGTTTTTCTTTTTCTGCTTTTCAGAGTTTTTTCATCATTATTTTTGGCTTTGTTTTGTATATATTATGTATTAAATAGTACTATCATTCCCTGTACAGTCACTACCTTACATATAGACTTTGTATTGGCAGCATGGGGGGGGGGGAAGAGAAAAGAATAGGAAATGCTTGTTGTGAAATGTTTTTATGTCCAATGTTCTTTTTGTATTTTCTTTTCTTTGACTTTCTTAAATAAAAAAGAATGCATCAAAAGTGAGCCGACTGTTTTTTTTATATCAGTCGGGAGTCACCTCAAAGATTAGGAATGTAAATCCACCTTAATTGAATTACAGTTTAAAAGTCACACATGTATAATAACTCAGTTCAGGTTTTTTTATGTGACAGATGCGGAGCCGGACGCACCGCCGTCCTCTGGTTCTAATCAAACGATGTGTGTGTGTGTGTGTGTGTGTGTGACTGGATCCAGCAGCAGGAGGTCACAGAGACGCACTAAATCAGCAGTAACAAGTGAAATCCCTTCAGCACCGGCTCTCTGCTCGCCTTAATGAAGCTCCCACTGTGTGAGCCTGATGAGAAAAGAAGTTTGGAAAAAGTCTCCGGAGCTTCCCATGCATCTGAAACACGAAGACGTGTGTGAGGACGCAGAGATGGCCTGAGGTCAGCTGGTGTGTTTGAGAGAGAGAGAGAGAGAGAGAGAGTGTTTTATGAAGCGTGTCACGGGACGGTTTCATAGACGATCATCTCTGAGAAATAAAAAGACTGAATGAGAATCTATTTAGTGTCCAGAGGCTGCAGGAGAACACACATCGCTCAAGAAGACGCAAAAGTAGAACAAGTATTTCAACTTCCTGCAGAGAGTGTTGCAGCGTCCGAGTGAAAAGTGTCTCTGAAGGACGATCAGCTGACTGAAGCTCGACTCGTATTTAGAGACGATTAAACTGAAACCCTTCTAACTTCAAATTGAGTAACAACAGAGTAAAAACAATGAACGTCTCTCTGCTCTGAATCTGCTGCTCGTCGTACGTCGGCCATGTTGGTTTTCTCTTTCATCCGTGTGGCTCCAAGTTGTCCCCGTCGCTCACAGATGTCGCCTTCACCAAACACTTTGGCTCAACGTCTGTTTGTCATGCAGTGATGCAAAATAAAGATAATGGATGAGAAAGAAAGGATGCTGAAAGAGCAGAAAGTGCAGATATATTTGGGTTCATATGTTGGGAGTAAAAGTGAAACAGAAAAATAAAAACATAAATAAAACACTGAAAGAGGATTCACAGAGACATGAGTTGATGATTGAATGAGAAAGAGACAGACAGGAAGGAGGACAAAGAGAGCAGGAGGTACAGAGCATCCTTTGGTGTCTTTTGTTGACCGCTAAGAGGCGATAAAGGGGCAATAAGGCGGCTGTAAAACCACGCCATACAGTCATATACACGGCCGCTACAAATGCCTCCTCCACTTCCTCCAGCCGCCAATAAACGAGTTGGTCAATTACCCCCGTGGTAAAAAAGTGAAGGTGGGAGAGAGAGAGACAGATGGGGAGAGGAGGGAGACAGAGACGAGGCAGCACGGCGCTGAAGAACTGTTCCTCTCAACATGGCGCCTGAAGTCCTGCAGCCCGGGAACCGACGCCGCTCTCCCTCCGCTCTGTTTTTTACGACTCTTCCCTCCACCTTTCCTTTCTTCCTCTGTTTCCTCTCCTTGTTTATTTGCTCTATTTTCTCCTCTCCTCTCCCCTTCTCTCTCCTCCTCTCTTTCCTCCTCTCCTCTCCTCACAGACCGACAGCAGCTGGCTGCAGCAGCAGAGGAAGTTCAGCCATGTGTTCCTGATCAAAGCTCCAGAAGAGAAAGCCCTGTGGGTCGCTTCTCATGCAACACACCCACTCACAGTGTGTGTGTGTGTGTGTGTGTGTGTGTGTTCAGCCTGAGATAAGATGGGGGGGTGGGGGGGTGGGGGGGGCTCAGGCTGAGGAACAGGGACTGTCCTGGACCGTCATTTTCAGATTCCCGACCTGCAGCACGGCTCAATAACCCGACTGTCACTATCACGCCCTCTCTGCACAGCTCCTTCATTACACCTTTTGTACATTTTGTGTTTTTTTTATTTTTTATATTTTACATTTTTAAATTCTATTTTATATATTGTAATATCTTCTTATTCTGTATTATTTAAGTTGTTGATAGTTCTGCTTTATTTCCTTGTTAATTGTTTAGCACCAATACACAAAGTCAAATTCCTTGTATGTGTAAATAAACACTGATTCTGATCCTGATTCTGAAGAGAGGAATCTGCTCGTTGGGCGATCTCAGAGCCGAGGGCACTTTTCAAAAACCGTCTTTAAAAACCTGCAGAGACACAACGACGAGGGTGCAGCGACCTCTAAATCTTTAACTCTTCTTCTCTTGATTTATTCATTTCCTCATGTTTCTATATTCACTTTGTTCAACGGCTGAGTCAAAGCTGTCGGTTGCTTTGCTGTTTTTTTTTGTTGCTGTAAAGTAGCTTGGAATAAAACGTAGTTATTATAAAGAGGTACGGGGATATTAGTGCACCTGACACCGTCCTCTGCAGGATGAAGAGCTCGTGCAGTTTGAAAAAAAAAAAAATGAAAGCATCTTAACGTCCTGCACCATCTGCATCTCTCGTGTGTGCAGCGGAAATCGAACAGGAAGTAGAACTCATTAAAGTCAGAAATAGAAGATCTCTCACAGGAAACACAACATCAGTAGAATCCAGCGACACGTTTCTCACAGACCAAACGACAGCACGTCAGCGAGGTCACTTTCACATGAATCATAAACGAGTATTTAACACGGCGAGGAAGGAGCGTGCTCGTGTTCGACATCTTCATTAAGAAACTCAGAGGAAATCCAAACACACGCTCACCATCAGAAACTTCTACGGGGGAAGAATCCTCAAAACATCAAATGAACTCCTTCAACGTTTCAGACGAGTCCGTTCAGCCGACGCCGCTGGAGGAGAGCTTCGACTGAAACGTCTGCAGACATAAAAAAGAAGAGGAGGATAATTGAAATATTTTAGAGTTCTGTCCTGAAATACTTTAGATCAGTAGTTCTCAACTTGTGGGTCGGGACCCAAAAGTGGGTCACAGAGTTGTTTTCAGTGGGTTGTGAACTTTTGACTGGAAACAAAAAAACCACACTGGTTTTGTTCTGTCAAATGGTTCGTACCATCTGAGGGCCAAACTGGTCTGTTTCTCATTAGGTGAATCTGATTGGTTGAAAAAATCTCAGAAATTTGAGTCAAAATTTTCCTGAAGGAGTTGGTGGTGAGTCCTGAGGGGAGACGAGTTGAGAACCTCTGGTTTAGATAATACAGGAAATATCTTAAAAACTACGTCTTCATCTCTGGGGTTTGATTTGTTGACTTTGTTTCCTGTTTTTATTTATTTCTCAGACGTTTTTTTCCGTTGTTGGAATTATTTAAAGAATGATTTTAACATCTGAGCGGTATGTAGAAGGAGAGAATCGTTTATTTCATTGAAATTATTTTTTGGTTCTTTTGCCTTTAAGAGACGGGACAGCTGGAGAGAGAGAGAATAAAATAAAGTCTGATTGATCTTTTATCTGTCTTTGTTTTTCTTTAAACTGGCAGATTCATTTAATAAGAACTTTAATTTGTTTGTTCTCTCTCTCTTTACTTCCGCAGAAGAAGAGCGCTGACTTTGTTTAAAATGAGAGAAGAACAGAGAGACTCTGCCTCCAGGACCAGACGCCGTGTCTCTTGAACGTCAGTGCTGAGCTGCTGAGCAGCTGAGCAGCGTCCATATCGTTTAGAATAATTTAACTTTGACTCTGTAACATGTGGTGATAACGGGATCTTTATGTTTCTATGCACAGAAAATATCTTCACTTTATTCAAACTTTTTAAAACGTTTCTGTAGTGAGGGAATCTGGGAACTAATTGTGTTCATAAATGTGTCGTCGTGTTTTCTAACTGGAATCAACAAATAAAGCGATTTTTTAACGCACATGGATTCAGAATCCTGAAAAGCACGAGTTTGACCCTCACAAGCCACCATAGGCAGAGGTTAACATTTTCAACGTTTCACCAATAAGGTTCAGGTTGAGCAGCTCTCACGGTTTCTCCTCCAGGAGGGGAATTTAAATATTTTTATACATGTTGTAAGAAACCTTTGTGAATACATTTCTCAGTGAGAAATGTATTCCCAGATTAAATATCTAAATATTCCCTGATCAGGTAAAGATCTTAAAGTAAACTTTTGCAGCCTCGTGATGAAAAGGACTTCAGTAACAGAAATAAAAAGTTTAAGCACTAAATCTTTACAAATAAGCTTTAATGTTATTTTAGGTGGGTGGAGTTAAAGTCATACTTTAAAGGTGTAAACTTTAAAATCTGTGTTTTTATCAGTTGACTCAGCAGGTGCATGTGTTTTATTGTCACAGAGTTTATCTTAACTTTAAAAACTTCTTCAGAGAATAAGAGACAAAAGTCCTGCAGATATAAAAACACTGAAGCATGATGTGGATTTAAATAAGTTTCTGTTTAAAATAATCAGACAATTAAATATTTAAAGATAAAGTAAATAAACATTCTTTGAGTTTGATGCGTTCATAAACTGTGGTATAGACACACAGGAATCAGGAGAATCAGAATTAAAGTCATGAAAATAAAACAAAATGAGCAAATCTGTGACTTTTATAATCACGTCATTTAAATTTGACAAAGAAATGAAAAGTCAGACTCACCATGAGATGAAGACACAAGGACACGCTGCTGCATGCTAGAGGAGCAAGGTGAGGAAATGTCTCCGAGTAAGTGAAGTGTCCTTCAGAGTAAAAATATCCTCTCTTTCCTCTCCTTCTCCTCTTTGAAGTCTGCCGCTTTGTTGTGACGTCACTCCTCCCTTGCAGGTGATCGTCACACCTCCGTGTGAGTGCAAAGTTCAGAGTTTGATTTTACAACACGGGGATCACAATGTGGACAGAAACTAGGAAAACGTCAAGGCGCGACTCGTTAAGGGTGCCGCGCGCGCCTGCATGACGCATGAGTGCCGTCACGAGGCGTGTGACACTTTGACGTCCCGTTAATAAAAAAAATATCAGACCTGAGGCCATACGTGCACGTGTTTCATTAAGTCATAATTTATTTAATCTGGTCTTTGATCCACCGACCATCTCAGGTCAACAGCACAGCACAGCAGTGTGTGTGTGTGTGTGTGTGTGTGTGTGTGTGTTAAAGTTCATCCTCTGTTCCCGGTCTACATGAGTCCTTCCTTCCTCATCTTCATCCTCGAAACAGATTTCTTACCTGAAGGTGAGCTCGGCGCTGTCGGGTCAGGTGCGTGACTCCGCAGCTCGGCGCCTCTTCCTGTCGGTCGAAGCCGACACACAGAGCCCTTCAGCCGGGCAGTGAGCAGCCTGCAGCGCGGAGCTTCAGAGAGGGTTCACCTGGAGAGGACGGAGAGGAGAGCGCGCTCACATTCTGGTTTCTATATCAGGCAAATTTATCTTTACAATAAAAAAATATACATCAGACGCAGGATGTGTTTTCCTCTTTAGCCAACAGGCAAAGAATAAATAATTTGTATTTAATATGCCACATGTAAAAGAGGTTATGAAAACATAAAAAACGTAAACAATCCCGCACACACACACACACACACACACGAATTACTACATTTTATGATGATTATTTGTTCATTAGTTTTGAGGAAATATTAAGATAGAATATTTATTTATATTTATATTACACATTCAGTAAATTTGTTTCTCACTGTTTCTGTTTTTCTAAATTTTCCTAAAACTGCACCAAAATGATTTTAACGAAATATATTTTATTTTAATTCTCGACTAACATATTACATTTAGTTATTGTTTATTTTCACAGAGGCAGCGCACAATTAAATGTAATATTACCAGAGTTAGCTAATAACTCATTTGCATGTGCTGTCCCTGGGATTCAAAATTTAAACGCACGAGCTCATTCATATTTTTAAATCATATCCGGTATGTATTAACTGAAAGTTTCCTGTGGTGCCGAAGTGTAAAAATGAAATTCTGAATACATTTATTGAAATGTGTTTGTGTTGTTTTATAAAGAAACCTTCATCAGTCCATCCTGCATTTAATAAATAATAATATAAAATAATCCTGATGACGTCACAATATTTGGTTTACATATTTGAGAATTAACTTTAAATCGAAAAATGAAAAACGTGAAGCTGCAGAAATTGTTTTAAACAATAATTACTGACCGAAGCCACATCAGAGCTCGTTTTGTAATAATTCTTATAATATAATAAACTATCAACGTGTAACTGATTTGTAGTCAGATTTGACGGCTCAGTGTCATCAGCATTTATAAAAATCATCAGTATGTTATGAAACATTTCAACACAAATCCAAAGGAACAGTCCACACAGACGCTGAGTGATGAGAACAGAGTAGTAGTGATGCATGGACAGATTCAAAAAAGAGTATCTACGATAAAGAGACAAAAACGTCGTAAAATATTTGGAAGTATTAACGGCCTCTCTGGACATCATCTGAGCGCGAGGGCTGCAGGATGACGTGGGTTTATTTTTGACTTGAATAAAGAAGAGGCAGCTCTTTTTGACAGAGGTCAGACTCTGCAGAGAGAAGCAGCTTTAGGCCTCGTCTTTAAAATGATGACAGATCTCTGCAGTCAGCTCGTCTTTATATCTCCCCCCTCCCCCCTCATATATATAATATATCAAATATCTCTCCACGTTTCTGTGCATGATCTCTTTGCAGACAGAAACCTGCGGCTTCATATTTACAATTTACGAGGACTCTCTTCATCCCGCAGAGAAAACACGAATTCAACATGGCGGCTCGGCTCTGCTCTCTCAGTCAGGACGCAGCTCGGAGGTTTTAAAAACCAAAGAGTGCAGAAATAAAATAAATGAAACACTCTGCTGTGAGGATTCTGTGACACTCAGTGAGATCGGGCCTGTGGAGGTTTGTACACATTGATACTTCAGGAGGGAAATTCTGCTCCATGACAAAAACACTCAACTATATCATGAGGGTTTTTTATTTTTATTTTTTTAGAGCAGCTTCAAAATAAAAATATATAAAAGTTGTGTGCAGGATTTTCCTCTCCTCAGCCTCCTCATGGTTTATAAATATCCTGCGACCTTTACTGTTTTTAAATCCGCCTTTTCCGTTTTCTAAATTGAAAACAGTCCTCAACTAAAATTTAATTTAACTCACAAATAAATACAATTTAATTTATCAACAACAGAGAACAAACTGTATTTTTAAGTCGGGAAATAAATTATATTGAGACGTTTTAACCTCGTTGGAAAGATTATTACTTTATAGTTTCTGTCCTGAAACTTCTCTTCAAATAGAGAAACACGCGTGTGTGTGTGTGTTCGGAGAAATATTACATTTTAACAAGATTCGATTAAAAACTAATTCTCATCAGCAGATATAACGAGACAGAAGGTCGAGTGAGTCTGTGTGTGTGTGTGTGTGTGTGTGTGTGTGTGTGTGTGTGTGTGTGTGAGGCCTGTGGCTGCTCTTGATCTCTTTTATTGATTTATTTCAACCTATAATAAAACGCTCTTTCTTTAAGCGTCGTGTTGTTCCCTGACTTCATCATTCTTTATGTTTACCTCTAAACGCAGGCCTACTGAAGTTCCTCGCGGATAGATACAGGTTTTGATTTGAATACTTTCCCTTCAGTGTGTTGTGCATGAAGCGGAGAGAAAGACAGGAGGGATTGTAAAGTTCAGCATCATGTCCGGCTGCAGGAAGAGAGCAATTCAACCGGAGCAATAAATTCATTTCAGAGAGAGAAGAAGAGAAACTAAATGACTCCGCCATAAAACCAAATCAAGAGAGACAGGGGGAGGACGACACGCAGTGAGTCACCTTCTCTCTCCCCTCCAGACTGTCTGCTGCTGCTGCTTCTTCTTCTTCGGCTGCATCTTGTCCACCTCCATGTGTTGCTCCTGAGGCTCCTCCCCTTTCCTTCTTCATTATTTGTCTCTCCATCACGTCCATCTTTTTCTCTTTCTAACTTTAGCTTCCATCCTCTTCCGGTGATCTTTCCTTCCTTCCTTCCATCCCCTCCTCTTTGCACATCCTGTCCTTCTCTCTTTCATACCTGTTATTCTGCAGTCCCGGTGTAACGGTCCGCTCTCCCCGGATCAGACCGTCGTCGTCGTCCTCCTCTTCCTCCTCCTCCTCCTCCTCCTCCTCGTGCTGCTGCAGCTCTGAGCTTCTGAGCACAACAGAATGACATCTTTATTTCCTCCATCCTGTTTTTCCTCCTCTCGTCTGTCTCCTTGCAGTAGCAGCAGCGGCTCTCCTCTTCCTCCTCCTCCTCGACTCCCTTCAGTTTCTGGTCCTCCTGGTCCAGGAGGAGAATGGAGCTCCGGTGATGGCGCGAGGGGATCCACCGGTTGCACAGAGATGACACCTGTGCTGCATGTCGACCACCTCCACCTGCATGGATCCAGATCCTCCCTCCTGCTGGACTCACAACGGGTTAAAGGACAGAACTCTTTGAACGACACATCGGTGGTGCTGAAGCCTGCACGTGCACGGCTGCAGTCTGGACCCAGATACCGGTTCGGTTCCTGAGTGACGTAGATAAAGGAGGAGGAGGTGGGGTTCCTTTTTTGTTGGAGTCTCTGAACAGTCAACACGTGCGTAACGCTCATCCTGCTCGGTGTTTTTGGACTCGCGGAGCTCCATCCGGTACCGACGTCTGCCTTCCTGTCTCGTGCACACCTGGCTGGGCTGACGTTGAGGTGACACTTGGGGGTGTAGCTCGTGCTCCTCGCTCACGTTATTTTTGAAGGTTACCGGAGCGGCGGTGAGAACCTGCAGTCTTTGGGGAGATGCGTGCGCACTGTGGAGTGTACAGTGTGTGTTTGTGCTGTGACATTACATGAGTAAGGAAGGGGGGGAGGGGGGGCATAGTTTGTGTTGATGGGGGTAGAGACAGACTTTGATTGTCAACGCTTCCTGTTACGCGGCCAATGGCAGTCTGAGGTTCACGGACAAGCCACGCCCCCGAGCTCTGACTCCCTCAGTCCGCCATTCTTTTCTCTTTTTATTTACAATGGGAGAACTCGTCTCCCCTTACAGCTCACTCTGTCCATATTTCACAGCCTCTTCAAATGAGAAGCACGCCGCGCTCCGGAGCCTGCAGGCGGGCAGGAGGCCGAGGAGAGTCCGAACCTGCATCCAATTAAGAAGTGGAGAGCTGCAGCCTGCTGAGGAATGCCCCCTCAGACCAGAACCCGACGTCCCCCTAACGACGCGGAGTCTCTGTGAAGTCGTTTTCTGCAGACTGAGAGGGTAAAACATGATGTCACTTTGGGGGGAAATCAAGTCTTCAAAGACTCCAAAGAAGCAGCACGAGCTCAGATTTAATGTCAGAGAAACACGATGAAATCATTTTAACAGAATCAAACTAAACGAGCGTGAAGAATATTTCTCCGAGACTACAGGAAATAAATACAGCTTCCAATTAACTCTTTCTGTCTACCCGCAGATGAGAACATTCACTTGCATAAACCCTGCATGTAAGGTAGCCTACACTCTTTTCTTAAAAGCTAAATTATATTTATGTCTTTATATTTAAAACTCTTTGTCAAAGGAGCCTCCAAGAATTCCACAATTAACCGGTCTGACAAACTTCTTAAAAACACATGTTGTTTACATGATGTTTGAGATGCTGTAGGAGCACGCGCTGTGAAACCTGACAGACATGCTGGACTGATTTAAACTTTTCAATATCAAATCAAACTTTAAACTTATCTTCAGTTTTATTTGTTAAAATCGACATCAGGAGCTCAGCGTCAAGAAGTGCACTGAGTCTTTCAATTCAAATATTTAACTTTTCATTAAAGAAAATGTGCATGTCCTCAAAGATCAATGATTTCAAATCCGCTCAAATCAGAATATTCATAAAATAAGATAATCCTTTATTGATGCCCTGAGGGGAAATTCAAGTGTTGCAGGAATAAAAGAGAAGAAGAAGAAGCATGAGTACAAATAAAATAAGAATAGAGAGGAATAAAATAAAGATCAAAATAAAGGTAGAATGTTTTAAGAGATATAAGAGATAAGATATACACCAATTAAGACCCAAACTATTCACTGAACTATACAGGACATTGAGACGTAGTAAGTGACCAGTTGAGATAAAGTGACAAAAGTAGGCAACAAATGAGTGAGTGTGTGTGTGTGTGTGTGTGTGTGTGTGTGTGTGTGTGTGTGTTTGTGCAGTATTATTAATATCCTGTTAGTTATATTTTAATCCGTATAGGAGGACTGTGAGCACAGATTATAAACAGTCTTGTTCACTAAACCAAAATAAAAGTCGGAATGTATTTCATTCTGCAGAAACATTTATATTTAAAAATAAAAATCTAAGTTTGTGTTTGTGGACTAAAAACCAAAAGATGAATAAAAGATGAGTCATGATTGAATAAATCTGTGAAAAATGAAACAAAGCTGCAGGAAGACTCACTGCAGCACAAAGTGAAGGTTACACATCGAACAGGAAGTGAAGCTTTAATTAAATAATCTAAAGTCGGACATCTTTAATAAATGTCATAAATACACGCAGCTCTGGATATAACTAAAGACTCCACAGGAGGAAGAGTAAAATAATAAAATCAGACAACATGCTCCAACCAGAAACAGACTGACTGCAACATGGACGCTGCAGTACACACGTACTGCCACCAGGGGGCGCTGTTTCTCTCTCAAACATCCTGAGTGACCGAGCAGCTGCAGCATTTACAAACATGAGCAGCAGAGGTGACAGGTTTTAAAGCTGCTTTTTGAAACATTCTTCTACTTTTAAATGCACAAATAAAAGATGTCTTAAAGCTAGCTGCATCTTAAAATAGAAAAAGGAACATTTCAAAGTTTGAAGTGACCTCGAGGAGGAGTGAGTCCTCGTCCCTGAAACACCTGAACTCTGACGTTTAGGTGTAGAGAGTCGAGGAGAAAAGGAATCAAACGTTTCCTTCATCTGATCTTTACTGTGCGCCATGTTTCTGCACAAAGTGTCGACTCTGCTCGTGCAGCAGGTGTGTGACCAAGCAGAACTACGGTGGCCTGGAAGTGCAAACCAAAATTGCAAAGCATGAAATACTTTCACAAAGCTGGAGACATTTTGACATTTTAGAAAACAAATTAACAAGATGTGAAACACTCAGGAGCACAGAGACGATTTTACCCATCCCCAAACACATTTACAATCCACAGAATCTCACCGGAAAGGGAATTTACCAAAGGCTGGTAGTGACCGGGAAATGATTGAGTGAGGCGTCAATTCATTTGTTTTGATGGAAAGGCGGCGCGTTAACGGTCTCAAGTGGGTTCAACAAAACGGACCACACATCATTCACTCATCATAAACTCAGAATAACACATTTCAGTCTTTACTTCCAAACAAACTAATCGACGGCTCAATCAATTGTTTCTCACTTTGTAGTTTTGGTTTGCACTTCCAGGCCACCGTAGTTTTGTGTTTTAACTGAAGCTGCAGATCTACAAAATGTCACCGTCGCTGAGAAGTTAAATCCATCTGATATGATCTCTAGTATTTCCCACTGTGAGTTTTTTACAGTGTAATGTGATCCTCCCTCTTAATATTTCATCGATCATGTTTATGGAAATGTTTCTTAATCATTAACACGATCATTACATCGCTAACTGATCACGACTACACCAGCCCGGGATCAGACTATTTCCTGATTTCCTGGAAGAAGCCGATGCCAAAAAAACATTCCACACGTCCTCAGAGGACTGAAATGCTCAGGTGGTCTTTAGATGATAAAATGAGCTGCAGAGATCTGCGGCGTTTAGACGAGCACACGTGGAGTCCAGATGAGCCTCTAATACATATCTCATGTCACTTAGTGGATAATGAGACTAATCTGTGTGTAAACGACCGCTCATTCAAACCACACCGAGGCGTTCTCTGGATGACAAATAGTGAAGTCTCGTGATGCCTCGAGTCCGTGTGAGGCGTTAAAACACAAAACACGTGACTGATACGAGAGGTCGAGTTCATGACCTGGAGGGAAAGCAAGTATTTTAAGGAACAATATGAACGATTCCCTCCAGGTCATCATTAAAACAACAAAAGTTTAAAAACTGTTAAAAATATGACATTTAAGATTTGACTGAGTTCATTCTTTTGTCTCTCACTTTGAGTGTTTGGCTGATGTTGAAGTTCCCAAAGAGAGAGAGAGAGAGAGAGAGGGGGGCCCGGTTTACAGGACCCTACTGTAAAACTGTGTGTGTGTGTGTGTGTGTGTGTGTGGATAACAAGCTTTGGAGAGTGGAGACATCTGCTCTCGAAAATGACATTACAGTGATTTCTTTCTCTCTTTGTCTCCAACACACACACACACACTGCCCATAATTATAAACAGAAGAAGACTTGCCCACACACACACACACGGGAACACAACCCATCTACACCCCAAGCTCGTATAACCGGTTACCACGACAACGGGGCCTCCAGAGTTGCCGTAAAGTTTTACAACACAGAAAGAGACCCCGAAACTCCCACTATGACTCTGTGTGTGTGTGTGTGTGTGTGTGTGTGTGTGTGTGTGTGTGTGTGTGTGTGTGTGTGTGTGTGTGTGTGTGTGTGTGTGTGTGAAGCAGAAACAGAATCCGTGTCAGCACCGACTGTAATCTTTGCGTCTCTCCCTCTCAGAAGTTGTTTTCCATAAAAACGAGTCCCCGGGGAGTCGAGTCGCTGAGCGCATTAGCAGGATTGAAACGTGTTTATGGAGCCGCATTTGCATTTCTGACACACACACAGACACAGACACACACACACACACAGACACAGACACACACACACGTTGCCCTGTGTGACCTTCTGCATGTCTGAAGGTCGAGGAGGTCGTTTTGGATATAATGTAGCTTCAGTGATCAGATCGATACAGTGACCTGCTCCGTCTGCACACTGACACACACACTGACACACACACACACACACACACTGACACACACACACACACACACACTGCAGAGCTCAGGTTACAGGGAACATGGTTCAGGTCCTGAGGAAGTCCTGTTCTGTCGTTCACTCACATAAAATAACACCAGTCATTCTCAGCGTGACACGGTTTGTTTATTTTTTTCATTTCATGTTCCTGCAGCCGACCGGCACCTGAGGACGCGGGTTGGCTGTGACGATAGTGTTGTAGTCAAGACCAAGACAAACCCAGGACCAGAATGCTCCGAGACAAGACCAAGACCATAAATATCTCTGAAAAATCATCATCATGTGTGCAGGGGGCGTGTCACTAATTTAGACCTTAACACTGAGAAAGCTGCAGCCATAACCGAGGGAATAAAAAAATCAAACAGTTGTAGTTATTTGTTCTTTTAGAAAGAGGAGTTTTCCTTTTAATCATTGACCACACGTAACAAAACCTCTGGACAAAACGAGCGCAGCACAGCGTGCAGCACAGCGTGCAGCACAGGAATCCTTTAATCTCCATTTTCTTGTTTTCTCGATCGAGGGAAGATAAAAATCATAACGGGGAATTGAGACTGGTTTTAGTTTCCTGGTCCTATCTTGAGCTCGTGCTGTGAAGCTGCATTCTTACGTCTCTCAGAGCCAGATGTGTTTGTGAACATGTGGTCTGAAACTCTCTCTGATAAATGTGAGCAGCAGAAGAAGAAATGTGGATCAGTACAGTCAGTGGTTTACAGCTGCTCACGATGCCGCTGATGGTCACTGTTATTCTTATTTATGATAATCTGAAGACCTTTGACTGAGAATCATCGAAAACTCTCACTGATGTTTGTTTAACCTGCAGAAAAAATATCATTTTTATAATCACAGGAAGTCATGTGACCAGAGGCAGAGCACAGGAGCTGACAGGAAGAGACCATCACATTTAACAATTACAATCTGTGCACTTTTACCTGTGTATGTTTTATGTTATTGTCTGTGATTTATTAAGAACATGTGACTCTCCCTGCAAACACATTTACCGAGAGGTTCAATTAAAATCACCTGAACCTTAATCTGGTTTTTCATTCTGATATTCTAGACCTTAAACATTTTAGTTTAGCTCAGATTGTCTCACAATGTGTCATCTGTAATTATCTGTCTGGGATGAAACGCTCCTGTAGTAACCACGTGCAGCCAGGAGGTGGCAGTGTTGCATAAAGAAAGAAAATGGTTTGATCATTTTATAAATACTTAAATATAAAAATAATGACAGCACGAGTATGTAACCCTGATGAAGATCGCTTAGAGTCATCATCACTTCATTTGAAGTATTTTTGCATTTTCTTTTGCTGACGGTCTATTTAAAGGGACATTTTTGATAAATGTTTAATATCATCTGGTCGTCATGACGACGACATCAGCAGCCGTATTTAAAGTCACCTATAATTGAAATCTCCTGATTGATGCGTTTCACGTGGAGTCGTTTCCGAGCTGAAATTCATCCAGTCGTTTACGTTTAAAGGCGACGGCTCTTTGTCTGATCTCTTCACCATCAAAACCCTCTAACTCCCAGAATGCACCGGGGCTCCGGCCTGCAGTCCTTTTTTTTTACGGTTGTGTATTTCACCGGCTCTTTTATTGGCGCCAACAGACAATTAAAGTCTGCTGAACACACGCTCGCTGCCCGTCAGCAGGCCGCCGCTCCATAAAACGCGGCTTTCTGTGAAAAACGAGTGGCCGAGCCGTCACGCAGGCGAGGACGAGAGGCAGATAGAAAACCCTCAGTGATCAGGGTTTTATTCTGGGCTCTATAAAGTCAGGGACCCTGCAGCACCCCACCCCAAACCGCTCTCATATGACCTTGAGAATGAGTCAAAGGGCGGCCTGGTGTCTGCTCTCTGCTGGTCTCGCCTGCATCACACCAGAGCCCAGACTAAAAACTAAAAACTGTACCGACTCTGAGGTCAACCATCGGTTTGAAAACCGCCATTTTAGAGCCTCAAGTTTGGCGTTTCGGTTGCCATCTTTGTTTCTCTGGAGCCTGAAGAGACCAGAGGTTAGCGCTGAAGAGCTAACGCTAAGTCATCAAAGCTAAACAGATTTGACTCAAAACGTTCTTTCTCTTTGCAAAAGAAGCGTTCCTCTCGTAACTCCTGACTCTGATGCTCCAGCTGCCAAGAATAAATGAAAGTATGACAAACATTCAACGAGCAGTTGAGGTTTTGTTCTCACAGACTCAGCTAGCTGCTAATTGTTATGCTAACATGTAAATAAAGTAAAGTTCTAATGTGACTGGTTGTAAAACGTGGAGCTCAGACTTGTTGGACGGTCTGTTAGTCCAATAAAGCTCACAGAGAGAGACAGATTATTAGTCTGATATTTACATCAACAAATCACCAAAAAGCTCCAACAGCACAAACACGGCCCAGAGGTTAAAGGTCAGGGACTGAATGAGCTGAGGGGACACCTAGCAGACAGCTAGCAGCTCCCACCTGTCACTAAAAGAGGCCACGCCCCAAAATTCTTCATCCCTTTAAGTCTTAATATAATGTAAACAGGTGAGTTGTATACACCGATATGGGGTTTGTATATATAAAACACATTTCTTTTGTGCACGGTGTGTAATAAATGTAAACTGTGTAGCTGTAGTGGATCAGCTGATGCTGCTCTGGGTTTAAAATCCTCCTCTGTCACTTTAAATTGGTTTTACCAGTTTAACTGTTTTTCAATCCACTTCAGCTTTATTTACTATTTTAACTATTTATAAACTCCTTCTCGTCATTGCATTTCATCTCATATTCCTACCTCTATATTTTAATTCTCAAATCACATCAACATTTAACCTCACTGTGTAAAAGAAAGAACTCATTTTAACCATGTGCACTTTAGTTGTCTCTCTCCTGACTGGTCTAAAATAAAACATGAACACTGTTTCCCTGATGTCAGGATGTAAACATGAGGTTGTAATGATCAGAGATGTTTGTTCATGTAGCTGAAAGTTATTCTGCAGGTTATAATAAAGACACAGTGTTGATGTTTATGAACAGTTCACCACCGAGCACAGAATCAACCACAGAAACAATAATCTAACACGAACATGTGACAAATGTTTGAGGACTAAAGCAGAGAGAGTTTAAAGAACCTGCCCTGATGAAGGCCTGTTTATGAATCTGTAGCCCGGATGTATTAAAGACTTTTTACGCTGAACCCTCTGAGTGCCTCAGACTTCTTCAACAGTTTCTGAAGAACTTCAGATGAAATCATTATTTACAAAAAACTATGAAAAAACATTTTTCAACACCCATGCAGCAGCCTTTTGAGTTTAAATATAGTTCTCACATCACAGAATGATTTATGTGCAAAGGAGAGCCGCATCATGGACTCACTGCGGGAATCCCGCGCAAACACGGAAACCAAACATTTCTGCGGACTCAGAAACAAACTTTAACTCTCTCCTCCTTTCTGCAAAGGATTCAGTACAAACGGGTTCGAGTCTATGGTACAAACAGGTTCGGTACACTCAGCACACATTTACTCAAACTTCCTCTCCGCTTACCTGTTCAGGTGAGTTCCACTTCCGCTCCGCAGTCTCCCGCCATGTTTGGATTGAGCAAACCGAGACGTAACATTTCCACCTGTTATATAGGTGAGTCTCGCGCGCTTTTATGGTCACGTGGTCTGCAGGATGACGTCTCTGGTTTGTTGTATCAAAAGTTTAAAAAGGTGCTGTGTGTCCGGCGCGAGGCGTCAGTTAAAGCTCGCGCACAGAGAAGGTAAGATGTCACCTGTGATGTTTGTCCTGTTTGAAAAACGCTCACATTGTTTTCGCCTTCTCTGTTAAATAATTAGCTTTGTTCAAATATGCTAATAAAAAAAACATCCAAAATCTTTAGTGGGTAGAAGTTCTTCAAGCACAAGAGTCCTTCAGGATCGTAAGAGTCCAGACCTGAACACAATCTTTAATCATCTATATTTACAGTCCACATACTGACAACATGACACATTCAACTCTCTGATGGATCTCTTCTTGTTAAAATCAGACTTTAAATCAGGTCTGGAAGCTTTAAGACCCTGATCATAGCCCACTGTGTCCTGAAGTCTGGAGTATCTTACAGTGTGGTCACCTTCTCTATTTCTTTTTTCAAATGAATCCTCCATGTCAACATGGACTCAGCTTAGTCTGGTGTAAATGTGATTCATTTAGCAGGGAAGCGATCATAAAGTTTTCAATAAATTATCATGATCGTGAAAAGTTTAAGAACAGAGGATCGATAAAGTTTCTCCTTCATAATAAACTTCTGAACCAGAGGAGGAGAAGCCTCTAGATCCTTCTTTCATCAAACTGAGTCACACTCACACTGCCTTCATGAGTGGAGAGACCCCGTCCTGTCTCCTGTGGGTGCAGTTCACTATAACGACCACTAGATGGAGAAAGAGAGCTAAAGACTAGACCCTGTAATCCTGAGCTCCTTCTTCTTCTTTCCTGCATTGAACTTAAAATCATATCAGTATGACTCATATGACCTCCCATCATGTTTTACAGTGCAGCCTGAAGTTTAATCAGGTTTTTAATTCATTATAAATGATTTTTAACACTTACATGTCTGAATCTTACGTCTGCAGACTAAACTCCACCAGCTCTTCTCTAAACTCAGAGGAGACACTTCCTCCACCTGTCAAAGAGTCTTAATTAAATGTATTTCTGTTTAAATTGGATCCAGAAATTATGCATCAGCCTTCATAAATAAAAAGCAGTTAAAATAATAACATCCAAAACTACGGAGGCCCTGAAGTCCCAAAAAGTACCAAAATTAAAATGTGCACACAAAATAATTTACGTTTATTAAATCGTCTCTTAATTTTTTTTAAATTCATTATAATTGTTTAATATTTATTTTACCCACAATGCACTTCACCACTCTTTATTTAAATGAACACACTTTAGCGAGCTGTGTCTGTTTCCACCTCTGGCTCGGTGAAGAATCTTTTGTTTTTCACTCGAGCTGTGGATTTCTGCACGCCGTTATTCCTGATGTCGTCTTTGTGGATCTGTTGTGTACGGAAGCCCTGAAGTTCCAAAAAGTCACACACAAAACACACATGCTGCCCACAGGTGAATTCATTTATATTTAATTTATTTACTTATTGCAGTGCAACAAACATCCCATAATATTATCTGAAAACACTAAAACTTATAAACCCTGTCCCTTTGTTAATATCATTATTATTATCTTGTACCTACTTATCTCAAGATCATTAATGTTGGCCTCTTCACTACGGAGGCCCTGAAGTCCCAAAAATGATCAAAATAAATAATTTTGTGCACAACATGTTTTTTTGTTTTAGACTCTCTGAGACTTCAGTGGCTCCGTCTAATCGTCCTTTCAGAATCTGCAGAAAACAGTTTTAATGAACATTTATTTAGTCAAAATAAAATATAAAATCATATCTGATCTGATGTTGATCTGTTTATTTAATTATTATTTAAAATAAATTAAGTCGACAGGAGAAGATAAAATAAATCCTCCGTTTATGTAAATCTTCATCATCATTACTCGACTTCTCTGTTCTGTGTGTCGGAGCAGACCGACCTGGAGACCTTCCACACGTCTCTCTTTACTTTAAATACAGGTCATGAATTCAACATTTAAATGTTAGAGTTCAGAGTCACATGTGAAACTCGTTAATTTAAATAACTTTAGTGTCGCTCAGTTTTTTACAGGAGTTCTGATCTCGTCGTTTCTTTAACCCTTCGAGCGTTGATTGAGCTTCATTTAGAAACTTAAGATCTTAACAAAGACGACCATCACTAACAGATACTGCATCACCTCCTCCTTTAAATCCAGTGGCCTTTAGTGACCTTTAGTGACCTTCTCTCATTGTGTTCATGCTGCACCATGACTCATTTCTTCACCTTTAAGAATATGTACGTCCCGTTTCCTGACACATTCAGTAAAAGA